>NC_060253.1:107489359-107791753 GCF_921293095.1 Ischnura elegans | reverse complement strand
AAACAAAAATGGTAATTTCCGTAATTTAATTTGTAACTCCACTACCGACCATGGTTTCGACACTTTGTGTCATACATTGGCTCTTGACCTTGCCAATTAATCTTGAAAATGACGCAGAGAAAAATGTGTCGAAACCATGGGCGGTGGTGCAGTTGTATATTAAAGTTTAGGAATAAACATTTGTTTTTCATATTTTATAATGGTGCGAAAGGGTTCTTTGATATTAATTTGTTTGTTTGGTCACTTCCAACGAAAAAAAAGACGTACTTACAGCGGGATATTCACTCTTAGATAGGATACGGAGCACACATTAGAAAAAACGATTTGTCGAAGCTTATATTTGGAATATACTGAGATGAGACATGGCAAATGACTGCAGCGGAGAAATCGAGGGTGGTGGCTTTGAAAATGAACAGAGAAGAATGGTTAAAATCAAAAGGATCGACCGAGTTGGTAATAACGAAGTCCTGGGAAGAGTAGGAGATTAAAGAAGCCTTATGAAAAACTTTCTAAGAAGGCGGAAGAACTTAACCAGCCATATATTAGGACTCGATGGCCTGACGAACACAATCGCCGAGGGATAAGTGGATTGCAAGAACGGAAAAGGAAGACTTCGCATGAAATATGACTGAGCAGGTAATCAAGGGTGTGAAAGAGAAGAAATGCGAAGGTGTGAAAAGATTAGGAGAATTGAGTGGAGAGCTATCTCAAAGCAATTTTGGAATTGTTGACCTACTAATGATGAAGAAACAAAGCAAGTTTCCATACGAATGATCATACGCTAATCGACGCCACGCTCATCCATTTACTCACAATATATTTGAGAGAGTCGAAAATATTTTGGGGGGTTGGGGTTTGCACGAGACTCTTTCGTGCTCTTCCTGGATATGTGCCTGCCAAGGGGTGGATTACCTTGACTACGATTTGTGCGATCGCCTAAGTAGTCAAAAGTCAAATCGCGAAAGTGAATAAATTGTAAGAAAATGATGATGAATTTACTCACCCATTAATTCAACCAAAATGTTACTCTGGATAGGTGAGGGTAAAAATTAACCCAGACTATGACACAGTATTTTGAAATGCTGACATTCAGACCAGTTCCTTTCCCTCAGCCTCCTCACTCTCGGATGATATTTTATTTGGGGGAATCCGTTGATTTCGTTACTTCATGAATGCTTGATCATTTCTTATGATTCCCCTTTTAAGTTTTGAATTATGTTTTTCCATACAACTTAAAGACACTTCCTGAATTAAGAGGAAATTTCATATTAGGGACGCAGTGAGAACCCGGATTGCAACGCTCCAAAGACCGAAAATCCGTTCTGTTTTTATCGTATTTTACAAAATTATAGCTGCTATAATTTTGTATCATCCAACTGGGGCTCAAATTTGGTGGTTGAAATCAAATGGCTTGCTTCCAAGTTGACGGTCAGCAAAATTGATGCTTCGCATAAACAACCTGATAAACATAGTTATTTTTTAACAACCATGATAAATACCCTTAAATTTCTTGTCAATAATAAAATAATTTAAAAGTACGCAATAATGAACTAGTAAATTATGATATTACTTCTTTCTCTTTTCCTTTTTCCGTTATTTCATTATTCGACAATCAATCGAAGATAAAATGGTGTTAGGAAATTCTTTCTGGCGAATTATATGCACTAAGAGTTCTCACTTACATAGTATAACACCAGTGCTTCAACGGAAGACCCGCGATTCGTCAGCATGGGGAATGAAACTTAATTTTGATGACAATGGACAAGTTTTCCCTTGAAAATTTGGTGATACATAGCGAATGAAAGCGATGGAAATCGCGATAAAACTTCACGTAGATAAAATATGGGTCATGAATGTGGAGAGACGAGTGTATTCCGACTTAATGAGTAAAAGGGTTAGGAAGGAATGGGCGAAGGTTTTTTAAAATTTTATTCTCAAACCAACATTATAACCATTCGAGCATATAGACTAATATTGACAATACGAGCGACCACGTAAATTACGGCCCTGAATGGAATGACTATGGCGCCGAGGATTCCAGGCAACCGGCAATACAGACGCCATCGCTCCGCGCGCACACAAGACGAGGTTTCGTGGGCCGTGAAAGAGCGAGCGCCTGGGAAGTAGGCAACGAGAGATGACGAGGAAGTTGTGTAGCAACAGGAACACAGGCACTCCATCTGAAATGCTCGCCAACCTAACTCCAGGGCGTCGTCAACACGCGAACCCGAATGTCTTTCGCCTCGGGATAAAATTCCGACACGTACTGAATACAAAAACTCCTCTGTTGCCTCTAGCACTTGGAGATGCGGAGAGAAATCAACCATCCATTCGCGCTCCCACAGCAGCGAGGGAACCCACAAAATATGATTATTATGATTATTAATAAAGCTTACTACCTATTACCGCCCACCATAGCCATATGGCTACATGCTACCATTCTGAGTATATGAGGCTCTCGAATAAACCTGCATTCCATTTTGCAGTCAAATTGTCGCACACATATATTTTTGATCTCGCAGTAACTCATTCCACGTTTTAGTTTACTTTTGAAGGCTGTCGTAATAGGCCCACAGACGGAATCAGACGGGCGCCACACGGAAATTCAATATGGACGCCAACTGCCAGTAAATTACATGAAAGTATAATAAAACTAAACAGTAAATGGCACTGCATAGCTTATTAGAACCTTCCTTCATCCAAAAATATGTTTTCCCTGAATATTCGTCCTAACTACTAAGGTCGCTATTAGAAATTGACCTATATTCGATACTGATCTTAATACCACCCGGAGTAGTTTATGGCTACGGGTCATTCTGAAGAAACAACTTTATATAGCACCAATTTATTTCGCCAAATTACTGAATACAATCATAGGAGCAACGTACCTAAATATCTTAACGGTCACAAGTAGAAAGTGCTCTGAAGTGAAATGGGTCGAGGGACGTTTATTTTAACTGCGATTATAGAGTCTCATGGGGTGGGTTGGGCCCAATTCTATCCAGAAGGTACTATCATCTGACAGTCTAAACATTACTTTGGCAACTGCAGAACTAAATAAAGCAAATCCAGAAGGTACTATCATCTGACAGTCTAAACATTACTTTGGCAACTGCAGAACTAAATAAAGCAAATCCAGAAGGTACTATCATCTGACAGTCTAAACATTACTTTGGCAACTGCAGAACTAAATAAAGCAAATCCAGAAGGTACTATCATCTGACAGTCTAAGCATTACTTTGGCAACTGCAGAACTAAATAAAGCAAATCCAGAAGGTACTATCATCTGACAGTCTAAACATTACTTTGGCAACTGCAGAACTAAATAAAGCAAATCCAGAAGGTACTATCATCTGACAGTCTAAACATTACTTTGGCAACTGCAGAACCAAATAAAGCAAATCCATAGATTATCAAACTCGACTTTAAGATTGAGATGCAGAGTTCACGAAGTCGGGCAGGAACTGGTGTAACTTTAGTAGGGGATGAATCCACTCCACAGAACGCAATAACTTGGAATGACACTCATTTGGTTTAGTGCCTCCGGCTTCAATGGCATTTTAATTCAAATGTCTTTCGAGATCCAATCTACTCGTGAACAATAATAGTACCTTTTTTCACTTACCATTTCCACCTTATCTCATCTTTTCATTTCAAAAATTTACCGAAAATACAATATTTATCGGAAAAAGGATACTAAATATGTTTTGTTTGCGCTATAGGTAATTCTACATAGCCGAGAATGATGGCATGGGTTTGACGATACGCTTCCAGAACTGATAAACGAGATATTTATTACTATTAATATTAAATTGTTACCAATTTGCTATTGCCCTGGTGGTTACATGAACATACGATGAAAACAATTTCAAAAAATACATCAATTTTTAAGAATACATTTCGGAAAGGACTCAATATTTTTTTTCAATGGTGAACTACACCGTTGCACACAAGCAAGTATGCTCCCTAGTCTATTTAGAACTAAACATAAACAGCTTCCTCGTTTACGAACGAGAAATGAGGAACTAAGGCTTCCCTCCTTTCGGGAGACATACGGATGATCCAGGGAAACTTTCGTTGGAGCTCCTCTTCCGAATTCGAACATTCTCGCCAAACACACGTTCTTACTCTAACACAAACATTTCTCAAACATCATCTTACAAATAGCGCGCGATTGTCAACATAGAGAGACGTGATTGGATGTAAAGAAGCGCTATTTGCGCTAAACGTCGAAATTAAAATGGCATTGCCAAGAAAATGAAAATGTTTTTGTTTGAAAACCTCATCCAGTGTTCAGATCCCAGGAATACTCGAGAAAAGTAAACGGCCCAAGGCAAACGAACGGGCGATACACTGGAAAAGATACGTGTCTTTAGACATCAAATTTAAAAGATGGGTTCAACCAAGTTACAAGAGATGGGTAGCACGTGTTGGACCTCTAAAATCATTCTCTAAAGTGATGACATCATGAAACGCAGCGATTTTATTGGGTAACTCGAAACTCGTTGACCTCAACGCATGGCGTCAGGAAAACTTGGAGGAGTTTATAAATACTTCAGATTCACGCATTGAAACACAACTTCTACGAACGAATAAATCCCAGTGATAAAAAAATCCGCGGATAGTCGATACGATTTCACCTCACGCATGACTTCATCTTAGACTATAAATATGAACTCACTCAAACGTTCTATTCTATATATTCTAAATTAAATAATGTAAATATTCAAATTTTCTAAACTTCTGCCATCACGGAACACAATTTTTACTTTTTCCATATTTTAAACCAAATACTTCAACTCTCACAAGCAAATGGATCGATGTTCTGGAATAATGGAACGGCTGAAGTAAGTAGCTAAAAAAACTCACTGTTCATTAAATGCAAAGCACTGTTGGTATAAAACAGCTTGTCCTATAGCTACCTCTAACACTGAGAACTGCAGTGCTCGGGAAATTCATTCCAAAATTGATATTTTAAGATAAACTTGAAATATTTGTATAAGAGAGACTTGCATTTTATTTCGTTTCACAATATTTTCATATATTTTATGCGACAAAAGAATATGTATTGCCAAATTTTTATTTACATATTTCCCTAATAGCACGACGAGAGTTCGTAAAATACTCAGAGGTAAAAGTGGATAAAAACAATTCTACATTAACACACTAATAGTTAGCGAATAGCTTCTTAAATAGAAGAATTTAAGGGTATATACCGTGTTGAACAAAATGATTTAAAAATACTATCTCAAAATCAAAAATTTTATTAACATTAACAGCATGGAAATCAAAAATTTTATTAACAAAATTTGAAAAAAATTGAAAAATAATAAATATGGAGAGATGACGATTCACTAGTCTCCATGCGAACCGATGGTATTGGAATATTACTGATAAGAAGTTGGATTCGACAAAATAGCCGTTTGAAGCACATTGAAAGCAAAAGGAATAAAAATTGGGAAACAAGCATTTGACCACGGTTTTCCTACGGAAAAGAGCATTTTCCTACTTTTATCTAGGGCATTAGAGGAATAAGGATTAACATGCATTGTTATTTCAGATTTTAACCCTTTGAGTGCGGATGGCATAGCATTGATGCCCAGCGTAGGTCCTGCCAACGGGCGGGTGGCATCACATTGATGCCACGCCGGCCCATGTCCTTCAATCGCTCCCTACGCTCCTCCGCTCTGTTCTTTCTACTCTCATGATGGTTTCCCGCACACGCAGTGGATTAGGCTACCTGGATATGCCATCCGTTTTTGAAAAAAGTTTATATTTTTTAAATACTTTTTTTTACATTTATGGAGTACTTTTTAATTTGTAAGATTTTTCGCCATTACAAAAAAAATTTAAATATGATATTTTCTTTACTCTTCTGAATATTTGTTCTAAATGTTGCCACATTTGAAGGTTATTATTCTCGTTTTAGTCCTATTAAAGTTTTTGTAAACGATATTTAGTCATAATCTTCCTTCCACCTCATCGACGAAAAATATTTTCGTATTTCAAAATACGGTCACTATACACACGCTATACACAGTTGAATAATCTATTGCTGTTTTTATTAATGTTTAAGCTTAATATTTACATAATGCCGTTATAACTCATAGCATTCTTCCATAATATATTTGCAACTCATTTCCTGAAAGATCCTTTCAATAGAGGTGTGGTTATATTGGTTACGGAAAAAGAAATAGATTTTTTCGACTTTTTCTCATTTATTTCGTTTGAGTTTGTTAAAGTTACTAGGTGGGAATAATTACGACCACCAATTCGTTAATCACGGGAAATTATGACGGTTCTAGGAAAACTTTTATATTTTTTCATTTTGAATGAGAAATTAGAATTGGGGAAATCCTTGGGTAAAAAATCGAATTTCGGGGCTCAAATAAAAGAGTCGTTTTACGTCACCGAGGAACAGACTACAATTCGCTGTGTCGCCTGTTATCTCTATTTTTAGAAGTATTTTTGCCATTCTTATTATAAATGCATCAAAGTATTCTGGTTTGTGCATGTCGTGGAGAAGGTCAGCTCTTCCTTGTCAGTTTTTGCGACTCTCGCCATTAGTACAGTCTTCCCTTCGGACATCTTTCGATTGCGTGCATTTTCACTCCTATATAGAGATTTTATTTTTTCTAATATTACCGTACGGCCTTTTTATATTAGATATTTCAGTATTTTACATACATTCAGCCACTTACGTGGAATATGGGAGAAACCTTTATTTTTTATTTTATTCCTATTTTCAAACCCCAAGGACCGTTTATGTATCAGCTTTTGGTGAACTAGGCTTAGAATATCTCCTCGCAATAAAACTACTTCTGGCACAATTTACTCAAGTGTATACATGAAACACTGCCTTGGGTCTTCTACGCCAAGGTTTTTTTTAACTTTGAAGCAATTTACACATTTTACTTCGACCAAATAGAGCTATTATAATCAGAAAAGAAAATCAGCAAAATTTCTATGCGCAAAGAAACAATTATTTTTGGATTATTATACATTGCCATTTTATCTGAAACATACACGTTTAGATATTTCTTGTATGTCGGTTCTAAATGCTAACGCTTACATCTCTTTCTGAAACCCATAACCCCCCTCCCGTGACTACCCTACTGAGTTTATGCATGGAAATTATAATAATCTGTTCAAATATCTATTGAGCTACTCAAAAGAGACACTTACACCACTGAAACTCTAAGGAAAAACATAAGAAATAACTCTCCTCCTCACGTCCTAAGAACGACTAAGAAGTGGCGAATAAGTATACCTCTGATGGTGTATGATGTGCAGAAGTTCAAGGACTGTGTTTGAACCCTTTTTTCAAAGAATTTTACAATTATTAGTTAATTTTTGCAGATTAAACGCAAAAGAAAATGTCAAAAAGCTAAAAATAATTTTCATATGTTTGCATGCAAATCTAAGTTACTTGTAAATTTAGAAATGTGAAAATTAAAATTCGAAAACCTTTATTTACCCAAAACTTGATGCATGGATAGTGGATGACATCTGAAAAAATATTAGTGTTATTTTATAAT
Organism: Ischnura elegans; assembly: GCF_921293095.1. Taxonomy (NCBI): domain Eukaryota; kingdom Metazoa; phylum Arthropoda; class Insecta; order Odonata; family Coenagrionidae; genus Ischnura; species Ischnura elegans. The sequence continues at coordinate 107,784,215 of NC_060253.1, read as the reverse complement.
TCAATTCCGCCATCATTTCAGAAATTATTTCAAGCTTCTTAGTTGCTACGTAAAAATATGTTGTCCGTCATTCCGAATGTTTGTGTAACGGGTTGCATAAATATCCGGAGCATTTATCATATGGGTGCGGGTGGCATCACTGTGATGCCATAAACAAATTGTTTAATAAATAGGCAAATGAATATAAATATCCTTTTCTCATTGAACTTGTTTTCACATTTTCGTAAAATAAAGTGAATGCAGTGAAAAAAAATTCTCCGCCAATGTGAAACAACTCTGAGAAAATGTTACGCAATGAAAGGGTTAAAAGCCGCTATTAATGATTTCGAGAAAATGTTTTGCTGAATCGGTCTCTTCCCTTATGTGCTAAATTATTTTTATTATATTATACTATTATACGTTCAATGTAAACTTAGCTCATTCAAAACGATATTCAGATTGCTAACTGTAAATAAAAAATATTAATAGTAAATTATAAAAGATATGGTGCAGTTTCACAAATAATGCACACAAATTCAATAAATGATATTTTTCGACTGATCATTTTAGGCCTTTGGAAACCGCTGTCCCAAATAATTATTAATATGAATTAAAATATCGGCATTGCCAGTTATTGTTAGTAGATTATATGAACATAATAAAAAGGTCATTAGACTGAAAAAGGGACGCAGAATAAATGGTTTGTGCATTAGCTCCTCAGTTAAAGCACAAGGTCTTTTTCATTTTACTGCATAATAACACGGTAATGAACACCTTCCACACTACTAAATTGATATAAATAAGAAATATTAATCTTAATTCGCAAAATAAAATATCACAATGGGGTATCACATGGTAAATAATACAACTTTTTACACTTCAATACTGGTGGATAAGTACCTACCCTGATCGATTTCAGCCTCATTTCATTCCAATCCAACTAATTCGATGAAAAACTTGAAAATCTATCGTTAAAATCGATCGGGTTACTTACAAAGCTCAGTGGATATTACATAACCATTTTCTTTTACCATCCTCAACGGTCGTCGTTTCCACGAAGAATCCTCTTCATCCATTACTTTGATCATGTTGGGGATTTTGAACAGTTTCATGTAATGTTCTTGATATTTCCAGGAACAATAAAAACACTCAAGTTCATCTACATTTACATCTACATAAGACCCTGCGAGCCACCTCTAGGGTGTTTGGCAGGGGGTGACAAATCACCAACATGTAGCATGCAAGAGGACCGCCACTTGCACACCGCACGGTCATAGAAATAATACGCACACTAGAAAAATATAAATGCTTATTCATAAAAAACTTGCTAATGGTTAGTAATTCCTAGAGCAAATACATATAAGGTTAGAACCATGAAAAAAAAACATGCAATGAGTGATCCTAGCGAGCGACGCCATTTATCTTATCAAACGAGACAACGTTGCTATCTTTAGTAGTACAAGGGAAGAATGACATTTTAAATCTCTCTGTTTTGCAGTCTATTTCTTTTATTTTATTCTCACGTCTACCATAGTACGATGGATAACGAAGAATATGATTCACGTCGTGTGAGAAAACATCTTCTTCGAATTTCCTAAGTAAGTTAAGCCTATACTTCCATCTACGATCCTGTAAAGATTCCCGTTCATTCCGTTCAGCGATCAATGAGAACGCCAAATGGATGTGCTCTGAGGTAGACTTCGATTGGACCTTGTCCTCACCGAGCGAAACATCTAGAGCGAGCAGAAAAACCACCTTATCTGGGAGGCATTTGTGACTCACGACCCGGACGAAGTATTCTTCAGCGAGCCGCAAACATTATCGGCCGTGAAACGCGCGTCTATATTGAGAACTGGCTCAACTACCTCAAGGTGGGGGGGGGGGGGGGGTGTGGAGATCAGAGGGAAGTGAATGTCACGTTCCGCCAAGCCCAAACGCCTACACCCCCTCTTCCCCCTCCCCCCTCTCTAACACGAAAATTCTCTGCTCCCGCAGCAAGAGGTGGGCTTGCCCATTCACTCCGGAGATTCGTGGAATTCATTCCCACGAATCGCTCTTTCGAATCGTTCAAATGAACGGATCAACCCTTTGAGTCGAGCGAACCAAATTGGGGGCATTCGGTCACTAACCTCATGCTCAATTAGCAAGTGAGCACCCTGACGTCATGGGACCGAGAAGATTGACGTCACGGCAATGAGCAGTCGCAGTTTCAGCCAGTGAGCGGAGAAACACCATGCTCACTTCCGACCACCACGGTGCTGACGGGAGGAAAACAAGTGAGAGTCATGCCGCGTACTGTTGCATTCAGTACCCTCTCAGCCAGCGATCATGACGTCATGATCAGCTGATCACAGCGCGGCTAAATGCACACATTAACGCAGTGAACGACTCCACGTGACCCAAATGAGAACTGCAGGCCAAAATGAACTCCACCAACTAATATACGCACTGCGACGTGAAATGAACATAGCAAGACACGTTCACAAATACACTTGTTACATTCCATTCAGCGTTTATTAATAAAACTATCGGTTACAACCTTTTCAGGTCATTATCGAGAGGTAAAAGATGTTTTCTTTTTTTTTGTCTATTTTTCACCTCTTGATAATGACATGAAAAGGTAGAAACCGATACTTTTTTTTATAAATACTGTGTAGAATGTAATAAATCTTAGCCGGCCTCGGTGGCGGCGGGGTAACGTTCTCGCCTGCCAAACAAGAGGTCGCGGGTTCGAGTCCCGCTTGGATAGGTTTCCCCAGTCCAAGGCATGGTCGTTTGTGTACGTTTACTTGTTACATTTGTTAAACACCCCGGTGTAAAATGGCCAATAAGAGCTGTATCCGGTGGTTTGAGAATAAAATAAAAAAAATAAAATAAAAAATCATGTCACCATTCCACGAAGTTAACTCGCAAATTAATGATTTGAACATAGCAACCCATATGAGCACTGAGAATAAAATTAGTACAGCTCTTCAAAATAATGAATACGACAAGTAATAAATCCATCATAGTTTGCGTTTTGAATCACTTTAGGTCATGTCGGTGGAGAATCTCTAGAATTTTAAAAATTATACGGATTTTAGAGTTGCATATTTATTTCCGAGAGAGTGTTTAAAAAGTAAAAAAAATACAATTACTTAAATTTCTAATGTTTAACCTATTTTATTAAGATAAAATCTTCCTGAAATATTTTTTCTCTTATTTGTCATACCATTTCTGAAATCCTTTTACTATGAAAACCTTTATGAAGCCAAGCCTCGAGGAAAACGTGTATTTTATTCATATACTTCTCACTAAAGAAAGTGTAGAGCAAATATTGTTATAAAATATTGATGTAAATGAATTATAAATACTACTTAAGTTGTTTTTTTTTTCAGGTACGCACTTTGTCAGCATAGATTGCCAAGGTAACACAAAATGAGCTACACTATATGTAAAGCATAATGTATTATTATTTTGGATGGTAGCCTCAAACAGGTTATCCTTCGCGGCTACCTAAAATTACTCAATTTTGCTATTGTCATGTAATTTGTGTGTGGAGTAATAAAATTATTTATTATATTATTACTATTATTATATATGGCTCATGGAAATGAATCGTTCATGGTGAATGATTCACTCATGAACGACACACGGTTCTGTTTTCCACCCACTCCTGCTCCCCACCCCCACGACTCTTCCAAAAATGCTTCGCGCGAAAAACAGATCCAAGGACGACTGGTCTCGACCCTCCGCTCTCTCTCTTTTCCCAGCGCGTTCTTGTCATCGTCCAAATACTGACCGTTCATGCCTTCATACATGCACGGCCTCCGCGCCGACTTCCTGAAGACGGTGTGGCACCTGGCGACTTCCCTCTCTCGTGCCTACGCGTGCCTTTGAAAAAATACCATCTGCACTCATTACCTCTCACGCCAATAGCTCACAACCCGGATAAAATAGATGCATTTGGGACTAATTTGGTGTAAAGGCACAAGAAGAAGCAGCAAAAAGACTAGACTTGATATTTATTTATAACTATAGGAATTACTAACCATTGAAAGGATTTGCATGGATATTCGCTATTATGAGTGGCATTTGTATGACTTGCTGCGTGCATGTGGGGATCTTCGTGCATGCTGGCGATTTTTCACTCCCTGACAAAGCACCCTAGAGGTGGCTAGGAGGGTATTGCGTACATGGAGATGAAGTTAGAATTGTTACCATAATTAATATGGAATTGGAAGTAGATGTTGTTGACGAGGTAAAAATGAGGAACCTAATCTGGTTTAAACGAGTCAATGGGGTGTATGGCACCAGATGGCGCAAGCAAATATCGGATCGGAGACCTCTATAAGAACTGGAAAGAGGAAGAACAAGAGTGAGTTGGAAAATACAGGGACTTCAGAGAGCAATGGAAACAAGAGGGACGAGAGAAGTACCGTAACACAAAGAGAAATGGAAGCTGAGAGCAGGAAAATGACAACAGTCGTAAATAAATATGTCTTTATATGTATATTGCATTGTTATATATGCTCAATTTTCATGACGAAAGGGAATATAATTTTTTATTTATTTTTTCTATTGATCACACATTTGAAAAACCATATTTCAATTGTGATAAGTTTCCTGTCTTGGTTGTTTACAAGAATGAGAATGGCGGATGTTTTCCTTTGACTGTAACGACAATTCACACATGCCCTCACTGCACGTTCAAAGATTTTCCTCACCATGTTTACTTGTGGCCATAACCTATTTGTACATGATGATAGTCATAACATAGGCTATTCACCACGGCTTACTTAAATTACCTCCCGAATATGTAATCAAGGCTTCATTCTTTATTAATTTTTCGCTGTATTAATATCATTTATGATGTAATGATGTCATTCGCGTTTTGCAATTTTAAATAAACAAGTTTACAGAAACAGAAGGTTATATTCACTCAACAACTACCATAGCTGTATTAAGGAGCTAAAGAGAGGATCTTTACGCAAGAATTCGTTAAATAATAAAATCTATAGTGAGACGTAGACAGTGGGTGTGGATTGATCAAGTATTTAGCGGGGAGGGAATGCCAATAACCGTTTTAGAGAGAGAATTAATGGGAATGGGCCTTACTGGAAACTGGAAAGAGGGATTTTTAAGTTAGGGATTAGCAGCAGTGGCAGTGACTCGAAAAATGGTCCAGTTAAACCTGCCTTAATTGGTAGAATACCATTAATGATGAATTAAGTGTATCATAAGTTGGACTTTAAGTCCCGCAGCAGTGCAAGAATTTGCGGAAGAATCCAAGCGCGTGCCTCGTGCTTTAGAACTCCTAACACATTCCCATCTTTGGCATCGCCCAGACGCCGGCTGTTCTCACCTGCATATTTGCACCGATATCCACCTCAAACTAAAGAGCCCGAGACCGATTTGCGAGAAAATATTTTGGACGTATTGTGAGCATTTTATTTTTTTGTACATTTTTGCCAAAAAAGTGACTTGAATGATATAAATCCTTCTATTTCACTATTGATTTGTCGTAGAGCCATGATTTATGGATTTTTTAAAGCTAATAATTGCATAAAATAATGAATGCGTTAAACATACTTATAAATTTCCTTTCCCATTATTGTTATATTAAAAATAAAAATATGATTAACTTTTCTTCTATACTACTTCCCAGAATTAGCGGAGACTTATAATTTATAACTTAGACACATCTATCTATTTATTGCAGAAATAATCTTCCGTGATTCTCTGTGAAACTGCGATTCTCCACAAATCCTTTTAGGTGGTGAGATAGAAGGAATTATATAATTCAATTACATAATACGTTTTGTATAGGCACAAGTGCGAAAAACTGAAAGGTTCATAAAATGTACAATATTTTTCGCAAAAAGTTTTCGGGGATTAGCCTTAAAGAGCCATACAGAAATATTCATCGAAATCTGAGACGCAAAGAGACAAACATTCATTGAACTGAGGGGTGATAACCCAAATCATCAGATTGTTTTGCAATTTTTGTGAGAGATTTTTCCTCTCTTACGTGAGAATGGCAATCAGTGACATTAAAAGGGGGCAATACTTGAGGAAAATTTCTGAACGGTAACGTTAAGGCAATCGTAATGAGGGAAAAGCGATTTCAACCACGATTACTGGAGGAGAGATATGTTTCCCAGGCAGGGAAAAAAAGAATATGGATGCCGGGATTTATGGACGAAACGAAGACGTGAGCGAGTCAGAAGAATGAAATTGAAAGAAAAGTCATTGGTATGCGTCTGGCAAAGAGAAGGGAGGACACCTATTTTAACACTCCGACTAGTCGGATTGCGTGAATGAAATGAAATAAATTGACTGTTTTCCTTTTTCTCGACCTCAATTTTTAACATTGATCTGATTCATTGGAAAAAATGCATGTCAAAATTCTTGCCTCTTTTTATAATTAAATACTTGAATTATTTTTTATTTTATATTCGTAAAAAAATAGGGGCCGTTCATACCTTTATGTATCAAGTTAATATAATTATAATCACTCATAGCCCTGATTAAGGTAAATACCTAAAAGTATCTTAGACAAAATGGGGTTGGACAGAACTACCCCATCCATCCGACAGCCCTGATCTGTCTTCCTCGGACTCGTTTGGATAAATACAGGATGTCATTTGTGGAAGACAGTTTGAAGACGACGAGGGCGTGATTCACTTTGTGAAGAAATGGTTCCGTGACCAGAACATGGATTGTTACCAACAGGGTTACTCGTTCTTGTTTCGCGCTCGAGGAAGACCATAAAATTGGACAGAGGTTACGTAAAAAATGGGGTGTGTAGTAGAAACATCATTCTATCGTGTGAGTAATTTTCATAATGTGCGATGTGTAAATGCCGAAGATAAAAAAATATGATGCATTACTTTCTGGGCAACCCTCGTATAAAAATGTTACCAAACGTTGGCCATATATTTTGCATTCAATTCTTGAAGACTTACACTCCAAGACAAAAATCAACGAATGACATTAAAGTTCCTCTTGTGGTGGTTACAACAATGGATCCTTCTCTCTGAGGCTCCGGTTCAAATCATAGCAATAGTGGCGACTAATCTGTGATATTTGGTTTCCCACTTATAACTGTCAAGTGGAGAGCATTCCAACCATTCGCTCATTATATGCTATCGTCTTATTTCGATCAATGGCACGAAACAACCTTATTCGTCCCTTTCAAATATCTACCTCGCCATACTTTCTGCAAGTGCCCTTTGATTATCAGCTATTATAAAGCAATTCTCTCTCTCCGCCTACGATTGCCGTCACTCCTGCAGTCTCCGTCAACGCGCTTCTTGAAGCCCCTTCACGCCTCCGTCGAGCCATCCACTTCATCGGGGGAGAACAAAAAAAGAAACCGTCACCGATTCGGCGAAGAGGGCGCGTGACGTGTCGCGAAAACAAAAGACAGCCGCGCTGCGTCACAATCACCCTTGAATTTAGTGCATTCACGCGAATTCTCAACCCTTTCCCCGCGCTACACTTAAGCCACTTCCAAGCAGAACTCACGGTTAGGACAGGGCGATGTTAAAAATTAAATACCGGAATACGAGAATTTAAGAAAATCGATCATTTGCGAATACGATTATAATTAGCGAGACGAAATTTACTATCCCATCGGAGCCGACAAAAATATGAAGATGAAATATGGCGATTTCATAAATTGTATTGATAAAATATCGCCTCCCGATAAAATTCAACGATACATCGGATTATATCGAATGATATAATCCGAGGTGTTCATGACATTCGTCGCATGATTTACGGTGATATAGAATGATTAAAGGCTGATGTTTGAGATTATTTCATCGCTCCGTTATTTTTCAATTGCATGAAATACCACGATATTTTATCGATGTATTTATCGTGCGCGATATTTTAATTTTTTATTCGGAAAATTCATCACGATACTCAGCGGAAAAACCCAATGATCAAAATTCAATATATTTTATACGCATGGTGTTTTTCTATACGTAGATATATCGCCTTATTTTATCGATATGCTAAACGCGCGCAATATTTTATTTTTTATCGGACATTATATCACGATACTTAGCGGAAAATCCCAATGATCAAAATTCAATATCAGTGATATGAGGGGCACAGCTAGGAATTAAGTAAGGCTGGGGGGCGTTTAGGTGCAACTAATACCGGGGTGTGTGGGGGTAGTGTATACCCACCAGGATTGGCGGTAGGTGCGAGATTAAGAAATTTAGGAATTTTAAGATTAACGGTTCAAAATGGCGAGTTTTACGGCTTTCTGAGGGATATTTTATTAATCCTTACACTATCCTATTAGAAAAATCAATCCCATTAACCCATTAAAGCCCAGACGTATCTTAATATACCTTTAAAAATTCCTAAATACTCTTTAGTTTGTTGTTTATGCATTTTCTTTACGTAATATGACAGAAGAAAGTCTTCAAATGGTATGAAAGTGATTTAGATTATTTAAGCCTATATTTGCCATTTTTATGCTTACCTACTTACGTTATGTAAGGTTATGAACTAATCGCTACGCTATGGTCATGTGAAAATTAAATTTTCATATAAAGCATTGAGTTTTCTGAATCCAGTTTTTACCTGTTTTATTTTAAATTTAAAAGGAATATAATCTTTTTAAAGAGATTAATTTTTCTTTCAAGCACATGACAAAACTAATCAGTAAAGGTTTGACGTATCGAAAGATACGTCTGGGCACTTGTGGTACTAAATAGTCAAGTTTTGACTTATACGTATGTTTCATTCTGTTTATTGATTAAATAAATAAATAAATAATTATTTTATAAACCTAATTATGTGATAGATCGAAGACAGTTTTATATTTCTGCCATTTCATGATGCATAATATTGAATAATTAGGTATATACAGCAAAAACAGGTAAAATGGATCAAACTTAAAAATTTCTCTGAGCTCTGGGAGTTTTTAATCCCCCCCTCGCTGCGCCACTGACTATGAGTGATATTACATATCGTGATATTTTCCGATACGCCTTCGATGTATCGCCTTGGCCTACTCAAGGCCACCCTTCATTCTGTTTGGATGCACTCGTGTTTTTCTCGTCTGGCTGGCAGCTGCTGGATGGTCCGCTTATGAGGGGCGGAAGGGGAGGGGAGGGGAAGAGCTGCTGCTCGGGAGGGGAGGGGAAGTGAGGCACTCGGACGCCACCTGGGCGTCGATTCTCCCCCTATTCCCGTCGATGATGCCAATGTCCTCCCACCCCCTTCCTTCACCCCTGCGCTTTATACCATCTCTCCCACCGTCATAAGCTTGCGTGGATGAGTGGACCAGGTTGCGTCCCCTGAGGAAAAGGGCCTTTTCTCCGAGGTGCTGTTGTTCCGCAAGGATGTCTCATGGGCCCCCCAGACTTTCAGCAACTATATTTGTTTCTATATTTCTGAAATCCCTGCCGAAATCACATCAGATTACTTAAACTTTATTAAAAACATACATATGCTTAAATGTTATATAAAAATAGTTGGTCGGTAAATCGGTTGTAAACAATCAGACAAGGTAATCGGATCATGTTTAAATATTTGAACACTTCATCACAAAGACGCAATAGGTTCTCCACCAAGTGTTCTTCGATTATTTCTTACTCGAACATATTTTAAGTATAATTTTAAGGTCGCTCAATTTTTTTTTATTTGTAAGTTTAAGGTAAAGGTTAAAGTGTATTATAGCTATCAAGGGGCCGGAGAGGTTCCCGTCGCGATGCCAAGCACCTAAAACACAACAGCACCATAAAAAAGCGCCTTTAGTTTTTTTTATTCGGTAACATGTTGGTCTTTCTCTATCTATGCTACATTTCAAGAGCAGAAAGCAGAATGATAGTTACTCCTACGCCCAGGGTAAGCCGGGCTCGAGTTCAAGACCAAAGGCAGAGCAGGCAGACTTGAAGTCTAGTCGCCGTCGTTTGTGGCAGTTTGAAAACTTTTTATTAAACTTTCAATGGGGTAATCATTGTCATAAAAAATATTTTCGTGATACGATAGTTATGAATATATATTAAATAATTCATAATCCTCATTTTGATAGAAATAATTAGCCAATTCCACAACAAAAAATTATCATCTTCCGCATGGGAGTTAATTATCTAAAGAATAAACCCATTTAAGCCATAAAATTATTTTTATTCGGAATTAAGATGGGCAATCCTGGTAGTTTTCAATATGAATACTCATTACTCTATTCTTATTTTATATATACTCTCATTTTGTTCTTTTTTCACTGTCATCTACGAGGAAAAATTTAGTTATCGATCATGTCATGTCATAACAGAGCTGTACCCAATGGACAACCAAACCCTTGCCCCCTAAATAAATTAGTTACTGAAGTGATGTTATCGCACTAACAAAATCATTCAACCATAATAGCCACATATTTGAAATTAGGAAAAATGTAATTGCAATTCTATGTTCCGTAATTCTATGGCATTCTATGCAATGCTTTTGAATTTAAGTAAACACTTCATCGTTTTAACAGCTTTTATTGCGTATGGAATAGTTCATGATAACGGTGAATACTGAGGGAAAAAGAGAAATATGAGGGAATAATGCTGTAAAATCTATAAGCATTAGGGATGGTCGGATCGGATACCTCGGATCCAAATAGCCGCGGATATTGCCCTTCATCGGATACGTCGGATCCAAAGTCACGGAAGACATCGGATCTGAATCCGAAATTTTAAATAATAGCTTCAGTGAATGCAACGCCCCATAAGGGTGGAAAGAGTTCCGATTTTATCTTCGAATGTGCCGTCGCATACGATTCTTGTCCTACTCATGAACCGTTTTGTTTGAAAGCTCTCGCAGAGGTTACGTAGGAGAATTTCAGCCGTGGAAAATAAAAAAAGGCAAAATACGACTGGAACAAAGTGCGACTCTTCCCAAGAGATTGAACAATCATCGGGGGAAGCTCAGCGAAATTTGAAAATAAATTTTGATTCGAAAATATCCGATCCGAAAGATCCGGCTCCGAAAATTAAGGATCCGATCCGAATCCGGATCCGAAAAAAATCCTGGATCCGTCCATCCCTAATCAGTATATAAAACATAACATGCATTAGTTCACGACGAATTTGTCTCCTTGTCAGGCACTTCAGAGGGAGAGCTTGCAGGGTATCATGTGGAGATGAGCTGCTGGCGCTCGAGATGTGTGTGGCCACACCGAAGTGATTTGAAGAGAGCAATCGAGGAATGAAATATCAGGATCGGAGAGGAGAGAAATCATTAAGTGAGGAAGAGAGAGAGAGAGAAGAACAGACCGTAATCTGCTTAAGGCTCCCGAATACCTTGAACACTTTCGAGATGTGGATCCTTCCCTCCACCCCTCAAAAACTCGGCCTAGTCGCTATTATGAGGATTATATTAAAATGTTATGGATTAATATGAAGATAAAGGATTATCGTTTAAATTGTACGTAAAACATTATGGGTTCCGCCGTCATACACGGCGTAGAAGGCATCCAATTTTGCCGAATTTAGTGTTTTTCCGTGGTCAATATTGCAGTGTGAAAAACGAGAAATGAAAAATTACGACTATCTTTTTAGATATCGATGTTTCTTCTTCGTAAATAAGCATTCAAATGTTATGTGCATAGAATAACAGAGGCCTCAGACGAATCTGCCCAGACGTCTGCAGCGTAGTATTTGGTCTAGGTATCCGGGAACCTTAAGAGGCGATGCTTAAGACACTGATCTCTTTCTTGTAACTTGTCGCACTGCAGGCACATACAGAAGCAGTCCTGTTAAACCATGTTCACCCTACCCAACCAGTTGACCATATATTAATTTGCATGCGAAATTTCCTAGGCTGTGCGAGCAGTATGTTGTTTGTGCTAGCAAAATTAAAAATTAAACATTTACGTCATTTAAGGATACATTTTTTCACCAATTGAATGCAATGAAAACAATTGAATATATTTAATTTAAAAAGTTTTTTTTTTTTTTCCACTATTTTAGCAATTTTTATTATTTATTGCGTTTTTACTTTTTTGCATCCAATAACAAATTTCATCATTTTTTACTTCTTTTTTTAAATATTTCAAATAAAATATAGATGCTAGACAAATTAAATTATGAAAACAAAAGTGGTGGAAAACTGATTTTAATTCCCCTAAAAATAAATCGCATCACATATCCAGTCCAGACTGAAACGCTAATTTGTGAAAATGCTTGACAAGTATAAGGTTTCGTTTTTCCCGCGTGCGCTAGGAAAACTAAAAAAAATGTAGACTATTATAAAACCCCTTCGCTCGACTTAATTCCTAGTGATGTTATTCTCTTACAGGCACACTGGCGGCCGTGCCTAAATGAGAAGTAAATAATTGTAGAATAGCCAAAATTATCTCTGAAAACAAAAATCACTCTTTACAAAACCATGCTGAAACCACTTCTGGCATACGCATCTCCGGTCTGGCTGATGGCTTCGAAGACACACCTCACAAAAATCCAGAGAACTGAAAACGTCCTCCTAAGGAAAACAGTTCCATGGTTTATCATAAACAAGGACTTACGCAAGGACCTTCACATAACGCCTATTCTCCACGATTTAAAAGAAAATCTAACACAATTCAAGAAATCCCTCAGCCGTACCGAAAATGAAAAAATAGCCAACCTCTGGAACTATACACCAAATTCAACTTTTAAAAACCGAACTCCTAACTCTGCATTCCTCCCAAATCATATCCCCTCTGCCTAAATAATCACACCACCAGAAATACTAAAATGACGTAACGAAAAAACACACCAGAAACGAATTTTCCTGAAACACACTCGAGACATCCAGTAGGCTGGGACTAGTGAACACAATTTATTATAGTATTCTACCGATTAAGGTAGGTTTCCATGGAGTACTAAAGAGGTGATCTGGGAGCCTCCCTTTCCTTCCAGCACTGCCTTCTTTAATTCACTGTAAGGCCTACTCTCTTTCAATCTATCTAAAAATCCTATTCTTTTCCTTCCCCTCCCTCGTTTCCCCAACATTCTACCCTCCAACACCATTTTCAACATCCCCTCACCGCTAAGCACTAACTCCATCCATACCTTCTGTCTCCTGCGTATCTCATCTAAAAGCTTTCTCTCCTCGCCAACCATATCCAGCACTTCGTCGTTCCTTTTCCTCTCCGTCCATTTCACCCTCTCCATTCTTCTCCATACCCACATCTCGAATGCCTCCAATCTTCTCTCGTCTTCTTTCCTCAGAGTCCACGTTTCCGCACCGTAGAGAGCTACACTCCAAACCAAACTCTTCACTAACCTTTTCTTTAAACTCTTACACAACGATCCTCTCAGAAGCTCCTTCCTGCTCATGAACGCCTCCTTCGCTAATGCTATTCTCTTCCTGATGTCCTTACTACTGTATCCGTTTTCCTCTAACGTACTGCCTAAATAGTTGAATTGCTCAACCTGCTCAAGTTTTTCACCACCCACCTTTATCTTGAGTCTCACATTCCTCGCTCGTGATGCTTTACAAAACCGCATTACCTTAGTTTTCTTGTGATTAATCCTCATCCCAAACTCCTCGCAACGTTCGTATAACGCATCCACTAGGGCCTGAAGCCCCCTTGCTGACTGACTGATCAACGCCTGGTCATCCGCGAATCTCACTGATTTGAACATCATTCCTCCCACTTTTATCCCAGCTTCTAACTCATCCCACGCTTCCCTTACCATCTCTTCAGCATACACGTTAAAGAGCAGTGGCGATAGAGGACAGCCTTGCCTCACACCTCGGCCAATGCTTGCCCACCCAGATTCTCCGTCCGCTATCCTCACTTGCGCAGTCTGGGCCATATACAGATTACAAATCAGTCGTCTATCCCTCCAGTCTACACCTATTCTCTTGAGAATATCCATTAACTTTACCCAGTTCACCCTATCAAACGCTTTTTCAAAATCCACGAAACACACATATACGTCCTGCTCATATTCTAGGTTCCTCTCCACGAGGGCCCTCATTATTGCTATTGCATCGCGAGTTGACTTCCCTTTTCTGAAACCAAACTGATCTTCGCCCAAATACTCGTTTGCCCTCGCCACCATTCGTCTGTTCAATATCCTCAGCACTATTTTAGCCGCATGGGATATTAGGCTGATAGTCCTATAATCTCCGCATTCCACAGCTCTCTTCTTTTTCGGAAGCGGAATTAAAACCGTCTTCACGAAATCCTCCGGCCAACATCCCTCCTCATAGATCTTGCGCACTAGTTCGAAAAACCTTTTCTTACCTTCCTTCCCTAGACTCTTCAGAAGCTCGCACGGGATGTTGTCCACGCCTACTGCTTTCCTAGCCTTCATATCACGGAGTGCTCTCTCTATTTCTGAATCTAATATCTCCGGCCCAAGATTATCCTCCTCCACTGCACTTTCCTCCTCTAGAGTCAATCTCTCTGGTCTGTTCGTTCCGTCATACAGGTCCTCCACGTATTCCTTCCACCTACCCTGTACCTCTTCTCGCTCGGTTAGCATCCTCCCATCTTTAGCCTTAATTTTAGACATGGCTTGTCCTCTTTTGCCGCCCGATAGCGACTTAACTTTGGCGTACAACGCGCCTACTTCTCCATCCTTCTGGAACTTTTCCATTTCCTCGCACTGTCTTTTCCACCAAGCCTCCCTTGCCCTCTTAGTTTCACGTCGTAATCGATTATTCAATTCCCTATACATTCTTTTGCCCTGTTCTGTGTCCACATTCTTCCACTTCCTCCTCTCCTCCATTTCATTTACCATTGCCTCAGTTATCCACGGCTTCTTTATCCTTCTACTGTCAACGTAACCAATTGACTTCTCCGCCGCTTTGACTATTCCCGTTTTTATATTATCCCATCTTTCCTCTACCGTCTTGGTACTTTCAATCTCCCGTATACTAATGTCCACTAGCTCCTGATATTCTCTCCTCATACTCCCCTTCAGGGCTTCTACGTTCCATTTCTTCGCCTTCCTAACTTTCATAAGTCTTTTGAATCTTACGTTGCATTTCATGAGCACTAGGTTGTGGTCCGAATCCGCATCCGCTGCAGGGAAGCTGCGCGAGTTTTTCACACTGTTCCTAAACCTCTGTCTTACCATAATGTAGTCTATTTGATATCTCCCCGCATCCCCTGGACTTTTCCACGTGTACCTTCGCCCTTTATGATGATTGAACCACGTGTTTGTGATGAATAATTTGTTTCTCCTACAAAATTCTGCTGCTTTCTCTCCCCTGTCGTTCCGTATTCCTAGACCAAAATCTCCTATTTCGTTTCCATCCCTCCCTTCCCCGACTGAGGCGTTCCAGTCCCCCATCACTACCAGATTTTTCTTACCCGGTGTGTCTCTAATTATTTCCTCGAGCTGTTCATACACTTCGTCTAATTCTTCCTCCCTATGATTGCTAGTGGGCATGTAAACCTGGACCACCACAAGGTTGGTGGGCCGCGCCTCAATTTCTACCACCAGAATCCTATCGCTTACCTGGTCTATACCTACCACACGCTTACCCATCTTCCCGTTTAATACTAAAGCTACCCCTCGCTGGCTTTCTTCCCCTCCACTATATATAACCCTATACCCATCACTCCAATAGTCCCCCCCATCCCTCCACCTCACCTCGCATAATCCTAAGATATCTATCCTCCCTTTATCCATTTCCCTTTTGATATTTTCTAACTTTCCCGCCCTCATCATAGTCCTCACATTCCACGTCCCCACATTTATAGCAGACTTCTTCTTCTCCATCTTCTTGGTCTTCTTTTCTTCTTTCTTCATTGCTGCTGCCACTGATGTTGATGATGATAAGTCTCTGCAAGGATTTCGCATGTTGACGACCCCGAGGACCTTGCCGACCTCGCTGCCGTGCCCGACACCCGCCCTTTGCGGACGGGTCCCGGGCGATGAGATTCCGAGGCTCATTTGGTTGTACTCCATGTGTTCAGGGAAGAGATAGTTGGTAGGGTTTCCCACTTCCATTCCAACAGTGTTTTTCACGTAACACCATCACGTGGACTACCTTTCGTCTGGCTCCTACCCTTCGACCTATCTGGCATGGGTGGCCCTACCGGGAATAATTTAGAATTAATCCCGCCAGTGCAGCTCAAGGGGTCATAGGAGCGCGCAAGCCTTTCCACCGCGACAAGGTTGTAGCCCAAGGGAAAGGAGTGAACACAATAAAACCAGAAATTCCAGCGAGGCGAGTCGGTATCCAACAATTCTCCCGGACAATGCTGCCGACGCATCCGACCATTTTGGTGGGATGGTGATCATGGATGGTGACTGCACCTTCGCTAGATGTGGCGATTCTCAAAGTGTCATTCAAGCCGTGCCGCGAAAAAAGCGCACCCTTTTGGAGTTACAAAAGGAATGCAGCCCCAATCTATCCAATAAATAAGGAATTTTACGCACATAGAAAATAAAAGGTGCACATTGTTTGTGGTTACGACTGTGGACATTTTTAACCATTAATTAATCTCAATATTTCACACCCTGGCGCGTGAACGGCGGTCAATAAATACATGGATTGCCACGAGAAAAAATTCCCCTGCACTGAGAATCGAGCTACGGACCTTTAGGTCTCCGGGAAAAGATCTAGTATCATCTAGCCAAATGTACGTGGTTCGATTCCCGATTCGGGGGAATTTTTTTCTCACTGCAATTCATGTAAATTATTATTTTTTTTTACAATTTATTTATTTATTCATTTTATAACTATGTACAAACAAGAAATAATGTTTATACAACAGTTTAAATTTTCAAATGTAAACAAACATTCTGGTCCCGCTAAGCCGAAATTGGCTTGTCAGCAGGTGCCAACTTAAGCATTACAATTTGTGTCTTGTAAAAATTACTAAATTAACAATTTCATTAACAAACAAATTAAACATTAAAAAAAACATTCTTAATAGCAAATAAGCATATCATTATATAAAATGCTCTTACATTCCATTATCAACAACCAGTCAATATCCATGTCTTAATTTTCCTTTTTACTTCACTCAACGATTTTAACTCTTTAAATTCGCTCTTCAAATTATTAAACAGTTTAGGTACAACAACTTTCAATTACCTACAACCCTTTTGCGTATAACATCGCGGAATCTCATACTTTCCTAAAGCTCTTAAATCGATATTACTATTATTATTTCTTTTCCTTTTGTATCTATTATTAAAATAATTATCAATTATTAATATGTACTGATACAATTTATCAAGTGGTAATGTACCAAGGTCTTTAAAATACGAGTCACCTGAATATCCACCATCTTCCTCAAAGTTTTTTTGATGAATCATTTTTAAAATCCTTTTTTGGTTGGACTTCAATCTTTTCATATTAGTCACACCACATTTAATTGTTAAATTAATAATTTTCTGATTCCATCACACTTTATCCAGGCTTTGGACTGGCTACACGTTTAAATACATGGTATTGTTAAGATTCCTCACTTCACTCTTCAAACAAAGTATGAAATCTCTGATTTTGGGGTTGGGTCGTCCAAGAAGATTGCTTATTTAGCTGACTTGCATTGCGTCCGTGGTACTGAGTCGCCAAGATTAGCGATTCCAACATTCAATAGCAGTTCGGATTGTATTGAATTTGAATCCTATCTTATTGCGAGTTGACTCACTTCCATGCAGCTCCAAGTACAGTAAAATTCGCTTCTAACGATCACGCACGCAAAGAAATCCCGTCTATGACGAGGTGAATTCCCGGTCCCTTGGTCTCACCTATGATCGCCAATATTAGTTTCCCCGCATGTTCGGATGGCAAGAAATCCCGCCATTACGAACTATTATTTGGTCCATTGGGGAATTACTACACTCTTTATAAAGATATGACGGCTATCCTCGCTACTTATCCGTTCCTTACCTTAGCATCAGCTATTCTCCCGTGTGGCCATCACTACATAATTCTACCGTTGATCTTAAAATCCTTACCTTCACAGCCGTTAGATGGAAAGGGTGGGACGTTGGTTGATAGTTACAGATCTGTTGCTTAAGTAAAGGCGATTTACGGAATAATGGTCGGCAATCTTGTGATGTAGACGACAAAATCCGTTAATATGGATTTATTACTAAATACCGTTTGTAGAAAAATAGAACTCTGGAGTCCTGAAATTGTTAAATGCGAGTTATGCCGTGTAGGTTCGAAGATTTTTGCGGCGTTGATCAGATGATCTCTGCATTCTCTTCGGGTTTTCATCGCGACAGTTGGGTTTTGGGTCGCGAGTTATACCGTATTGATTTCCTGGTAACGTAACCCCCACCCTAAACTTTAACATTGGTTTTTGAGCGCTTCCTTCGCACGTAGATACCTATATTTTTCGCTTTTATCGCGTAATCATTCAAGCAAGGAAACTCAAGACATAACTACCATATCTGACAAGGTGCTGCACACATTCCGGGCCCTAGCGCACCGACGATTTAACCGGGTGAGATTGAAAAGATGTCGAGGCCGATAAGGCAGCTCAAGACGGGCGATGAATAAAATATTTCCCGAAGGCCGTTCGTTTCGGAGGGGGGGGGGGGGGCAACAACCGCACGGCTGGAAGAGAGCGCTGCCGAAACCATGGGCTCTTGACGGATGATACAAGTGGCCAAGGGGGGGGAGGAGGGGGAGACCGTTATGTGTCCCACATCGGAGGCCGACTAAAAATAACAAAACAACTGCGAAGCGGGCGCGTTAGCCACTCTTTGTGGAAATGCGGAAGCGCACGTTGCCAAACAGATTAAGACAATTCCAGCAATAAGGTAGGAAGTTTATAGTTTTACTCAGATGATGCGAAAAATATCCTTTTCATATTGACGCACAATTGTTTTTAGGGCTCACGAGTAGTAGTTATAAAAGAAAAATACTGAAGAACTGTGAGATTGAAAATATCATTCTTTCCTCGTAATATCAGGGATACCATCAATTTCTTAATTCGAGAAATTAATGGCGCCATTCGCGACAACTGATTCCACGTTTCTCATTATCATTTTGTACCATTATTTTTTTCTTTGCACTTGCATGACATTTTTTTCGTATCATAATTTTCGAGTGTCACTTTTCATTTATTTCGCGATAAACAATTTGTTGAACTCTAGCTTCTCATGGAAATACTTATTTTAATAACTAACCGTAAGCAAATTTGAGCTTGCAAGAGCATTTGTGCTATGGTATTGCGTTACATGGAGCAATACATACTTCGTGGGAGCTCAGATCACCTCCGTGAAGGAGCATCTGAAATTTTTATAATTATTTTCCTTAACCAAGGGCGTAGTGGGGTAATTATTGCATGATGGTGTTTAGGCACTCATAAAACCCCAATATTCAAGCGTGATGGAGCGGAGTTTTTCCATATTGAAATGCAATTATATACTCGTATGGAATATTGAATCAATATGGAAATTTTCCACGCCTATAACATTTATCACGACTTAGGTTTCAATGTTACTAAACCATTTTTAAGGTGATCTACTTTCATTCACCTTGTGGATTAATTAGTAGCATTAAAACCTACGTCGTAATGAATTTTATAAACATGTCTTTAAGGAACAGGTCTTGCGTGTCAGAGACTCAATAGGGTAATTTCCTTCACCAAAGAAAACGAAAGGCATTCATGGCGATTCGTTACCCACCATTAGTGTATTCATAATATACAAAATATTTGGTTTAAGAATTCCCAGTTTAGACGAATGGCAATGGTCAATTTTAACTGCATTTGAAAAAGGCCAGGTTGGCGACCATGCGATGCCACTCCACGTGATGTCACAGGGACCTAGTTTCTATACGAGTAGATAGGAATTTTACATCGTCTGAGATTACTAATGCATGCATGAGGCACACAGCTCAGGGAAACATGTCTTAATGTTCACCTTTTAAAACTGGCTGAGGTCGGAAAGTTTTCTTCGTTTGATAAGGTATTAATGATCCTTATTGAAGCCAAGCGCTACCCTCTAGCAGGATACTCTGCTACCTGCTAGCATCCTGCGTCGTGTCAGCGCTTAAAGCCTCGTCCCAAGGTCACCTGACTTGCGGCTGCGGGAACCAAAACGACGTCACCCGGCGTTTTCCCAGCATTCATACTTAGCCGTCGCGTTTTCGCGCGCTTGAAATTTTTCACTGTACATTTAATCGCTAAAAATAGATATCGTCATTTAAAAATCTAAAAGCGTGAAATTCGTACTCCAGAAGCGATAATCTTTCGATTTAGGCAATAGAAAAATAATAGGAAACCACCCTATTACGCCATGGGTTAAATTTGAGTGGCGGATGAGAACTATTTGATGCGTCGATATGAGATGATAACTTAAAACTTCAGGAGAAAGTTACTTCGCAACGTCACAAGGAAAGTCTAAAAGTTCATCACAATCATGATCAGGAGTAAATATTCTAAAAGCCGCAACACCAATGAAACATATCATGTTTCAAAGCTGGAGGAAGTTATTAAACAACTCTTGAACGGCTGTCAGTAATTGAAGCGATATCGAGCTAAGCAGTCTGAACTCCCCCCAAGAGGCAAAATGGGTGGAGTTCTTGTTTAGGTTTACTAAAGAATACAAACGAATAAAATAGGGAAATAACGACCTACTAACTTAATGTTACTTACTCTTGTCATATTCAACCATCTACACAATATCTCAGAGAGTAGAGACAGGTGTTCAGGCACCAGCCATTAGTCTGTATATGCGCGAAAAAAATTATGCCTGCGTGGACGGTGATATCATAGTGACAGAAAAACGTTTGTAATGTCCACAGATTTTTACTTATCGACCCAGGTTTCGACAAAATATATGATTTTCAGGGTAAAATATGTCAAAATCTAGTATGTAAAAATCTGTTGACCATACAAACGTTTACATGTCGCAATGTTTTCTATCATATGATTCCACAAAATATCGTTATATACAATTTAAGTTCGTCGGTACAGTGTACTTCATAGTTCGAGGGAAAACGAATCCGTTTGGAAAAATATCTCTCTCATGTTATCGTTTCGGTCTAGCCTAGATAAATAGAACGGTCCTACTATATTCATCCTCATCCATGTGATGCCCTGCAAGCCATTTGAATTTCATAGCATAGTTTTCACAAAGAAGCCCCCTTTGCATTGCCACAGCCAAGATGGAATATTTTATCCATAACAATCCTCTCAGAGACGTCTTCTGGCCGTTAGGCCATCTCACTCCAGAGAAATATTCCACTTCCAGGGAGAACTGAGGGCAAGGACAGGTCGGAGAGAGGGCAGTCTTGGCTACACTCTCTGTGACCGAGTGTTTGGCCAATAAAAAATCATTTCCCCCGATTCCGCCCTCATTTGGATTCAGACCTCGCTCCCACCAGACACACAAACACTTCTTCTTCCTTCCACTCGATTCATTTTTAAATCGCAACGGAAGAAAGGGCAGCGGCCGAAATCCAAGACTCGTGAAACACGTTCCGCAGCTATTAATACCTTCGCAAAACCAGTCGAATGAGAGGGACACACGGACGGAATCGATTTATAATTGACCGGAGGGAATGTGCTTGCGAAGAAATCCTTCAACCCACCACCTCATCACGTTCGCCCCACCACATCGAAGGAGAGCATTCTTTATTCCCCAAAACGGACGACAAAAAGTCAATCGGTCGAGCGCAAAACCGGAGCTGCACCGAACACGCGACAGTTTGCAAGAAAACGGGAGAATTTTCATTAATGCGGTCCCTCATCGGGAAACTTTCGTGTGTGCATGCATAAATGTAACGCAAAACTTAAAATTGAATAATATGAGTTTTTATTTCTCTTGACCTCTATGTTTAACGTTGATTAGTGTCTTGGAGTATAGGTCTTGAAGAATTAAAACGCAAGATTTTGTTAACGTTTCGGCATGATTATTAACCTTCATCATTTTTTTCATTCAATTTTTCTGCAATGAATTGAATTCGTTTATGTAATTATTTGTTTGTTTAATTGGATTTCATTTGGATATAAAAATCCAATTCATTACAAAAAAGCCCTAATGAAGGTGTGTAATGATACTAAAAATTTGGCAAAACTTTGCATGTAAATTATTCAAGACCTATATTACAAGACACTAATCAACGTTTAAAATTGGAAAATGAACACAGGAGATCAGATATGGAGGACCTCTCTTATTACTTTTATACATTCAGTAGCAAAAATCAATAATTTAATTAAATAAATAATCAGTTTTTTGCAATTTTAACCTTATGGTTACTCTAGTGAATATGGGCTGGTTTTATAATGTTTGGTAAAAGCTAACCGTAGGATGACACAGCCTTTTAATTTGCCTAGAGATGGTTGGTAGTCCTAGTTAGCTTCGGAATATGATCACACTTCCAGCTAAGCATAACTTTCAGCTACCGCCAGGTTTAGCTGAAGACTGTATCATCCTACGGCTGGCGCTTACCAGATATAAAAAACGGCTTTAAGAGGCAATTACATGGTGAGTTGCTTTTGTAAATAAAAACGTTGTTTTTTTCTTGTTGCCATGTTTTGGGGTAGCTTTATGATGATCTCAACGTAGTCTTACGTACTTACATTAACTCACTCGGGAGTAAAAAGTTAATTTAAGATTCAATTTTCTTTTAAATTATTCTTAAAAACTCCACTTTGAATTCTTCTGTTTCATGAGCGATATGGATACTCTGGTTTCAATCAATAACTTTTATGGATACTTCACAACCAGAAAGCAGATTGCACATTGAAAATTCCGGAAGAAACAGGTTATTAAATATGAGAAATTGAATTTTGCAAAACGAAAATGGAATTGGGCAATACTTTGGGTTGAATTTAATGGAATGCCAGATCCATGACCCTTAGGACGAATGTAAGGTACACGAAGTGGAAAAAGGTAACGGTAAGAAAGGAATGTGTACTTTGGAAAAAGAGAAATCAATACAAAGGATGAAAAACAGTGGGAGTAACAGGAGCAAAGGTGGAGAGAGTGATATTAGTGATGGTGCAAGAAAAAGTGTCGGACTGGGAAAGAACGAGGATCGATAAGCTGAGAAAAGAACCCAAACAGCCGGAGAAATGCAGAAAAAGAATGGGAAATGTGGCTTTCTAGCATTCACGAGCAGTTATACCACATTGGAGTAAGACACAATAAACTTGATCACATTTGCCGGCTTCGGAGGCGGCTGTATGAAGTCTTCACGTGTAGTACCGAAGTTCGTGGGTTCAAGTCCCGCCTGGGTAGTTCGCCCCCAACTAGGGAACAATCGCCCTTGTACGTGACATTGTTTTCATTGATTAAATAAGACATTTCAACATTTCTACTGAGTTTACTTTCGCACAATGCCTTTCGTTGTTACTACAACATGCACTTGAGAATGTTACTGTGGCAAATAACGCGCATCGTGCAAAAATAAATTCTGTGGAAATATTGGAATGTTTTATTTGATTAATATTTACAACTTACACCACATCGCGTCTCATACAAAACAAGTATAATTGTCTGATATAAAAATCCTGATGCAAAGGTCGAAAGATTTCTGTTCAATGATATGATAATACATAAATACAAGTTCATTAATGCATCAGCAGGGTGAAAGAAAGTTGACTGATAAAATATTGGCACCGTAAGAAATACACAAAAGGGACGAACACAAAAACGCTCAATTCTCAAAGTCAACAGCAGGCAAACAAGGAATGAGGAAGGTGATCATGATGGAGAAATAAAAAGCAAACGGGTTAAAAACATAGAAAATATTGAATAAAGATGTCTACACAATCATGACTCCTACATCCAGCTTAGCCAATTATTTGGCCAGTATATTTTTGTAACTCATTACTTATTTACAACTTTCGCTATCGCATTCAACTTTCAGAGAACTGGACCTAATCCAAACTTTGCCTGTGTCTCAAATGTGAAAAACATTGTATGCGATCAAATATTACGGCACAATTTTTCAAATATGGAATAAAAGCAAATTTTTACAGGGTTCTAATCTAAATTTCCGCAATTTTCAAGGTAATAGCTTAAGATTTTAAAGAGGTTTTCCAACAAACGCCTTTGTCACACATATCGGAGGATGAACCTATAGTTAGTGAAGATATTAGATCAGTGAGTAAAACATGGCCATGATGATTACAATAGCGTAATGTAGCCTCTTTCTTCTTAATTCGCAATTTACGGTGCCTAAAGCAATAGAAAAATAGACCAGTCGAGCGGGAGCGATTTGACCTCCAAAAGAAAACAAATGGAAATAAAAAAAGGCGTGGAAATTGAAAAAAAGGCAAATAACAACAGCAACAAGGAGGAAAAAGAGGCAATAGAAGAAGGGAACAACCTGTAATTATTAGATAGAATTTCAGCCTATCACACTAGAAACCATAAGCAAAAAAGAAACAATAAAATGTGCAGTCACATAAAGCGGCCAGAAGAAAAAGCACTTCTTATTACAATCCAACAGTTTTAAGGATATGGACCGAATCGATTTATTGAGTAACTCCTTTGCAAATGTATGACTTGGACGTTTGGCCCAAAAAACCTCTCCGCCTCTTTTTGGGAGGACAAACAAGTTGGTAAAGAAAATAGATCAGTGATTTAAAAATAACCATATTAATTTTAATAACCCAGTGTAACCTCTGTTTATTTCATTCAGAATTTTCAGCGACTAAAATCCTGTCTTTCAACCATAAAATCATCTTAAGTTTTGTATTGTCGGCCTTTCTATTCCATTCCCCAAAATCTAACCATTCAAAAACCCACGCTACTCTACTTTATCAACAACCTCTTCACAACCATAAGTATTCCCATGCTGAAACAAATTTAAAAATCTCCAACAAAATGCCACCAATTTAAGCAACATTGCATCACAAGCCGTAATTAAAGAACGATCAGACGTTACACGAAGCATCTTGAAATCAGTCCTTGAAAAGTCCATTCGTAATAGGGTAGTTTCCTTCATCAAAGAAAACGTAATGCATTGATTGCGATTCCTTACCCACCATTAGTGTATTCATAATATACAAATTATTTGGTTTTAGAAATCCCAGTTTAGACGAATGGCAATAGTCAATTTTAACCTCATTTGAAAAAGGCAAGATTGGCGATGCCACTCCACGTAATGTCACAGGGACCTAGTTTACGAGTGGATAGGAGTTTTACATCGTCTGAGATTACCAATGCATGCATGAGGCACAGAGTTCAGGGAAACATCTCTTTATAATCACCTATTAAAACTGCCTAAGGTCGGAAAGTTTCCTTCGTTTGATAAGGTAGTAATAATCCATATTTAAGCCAAGCGCTACCTGCTACCTGATAGCAGCCTGCATCGCAGCAAAGCACTTACACTCGCCCCAAGGTCACCTCACACGGTGGCAGCGGGAACCAGAATGACATCACACGGGGTTTTCCCAGCATTCATAATTAGCCGTCGCGTTTTCACACGCTGGAAAATTTTCACTTTTCGTTTAATCGCGAAAAATAGATATCGTCATTTAAAAACCTAAAAGCGTGAAATTCTTACTCCATGAGTAATAATCCTTCGATTTAGACAATACAAAAATAATAGAAAACCACCCTATTGTTCCTTAGATTTACATGCTATCCCGCAAGTCCCCTCTGCAGGTGAGCGGCGGGAGGTGCCATGGCAACAGGCGTTGACCAGTACATAAACACTGAAGAAATATTTAAGTGCGTCTTGCGAGAGATACGACAGCCTGAGCTCAACCAAGAATTTGAAATACTTCTCTCTATTGGAATCGTTTCTGGAGGGCCTATAAATCTAGTAAGGTTCAAAAATGAAATTCTCCGCGTCTTGCTTGTAATTATTGCAAATAAGTCTAGCATGCATTGCACAAAGACTTTAAAGTGGGAAGTGAAGTGCAGGATTAATGAGTACACGAGCCGAGAGGAGTCCGGAGCGAAGAACCGCATGAAAATCGATTCACGGAGTGAGGTTGCCTGCTGCTCTCTGCAGCTGCTGTCGGTGGTGTTGATGATGCCACGGATACACATCTTTTCTCCAACCCAAATCTACTTCCGCGGTCCTTTAAGAGCAAACGTGATGAAATTAGAGAATGGTCTAGGATATCTCCCGAATCAACTATGCATTCACGAGATAAAATTGGTTCGTTTTTTCCGCAAAAAGACGATGTTGTTACAATTCTGTCCTTAGTAATAATTACCTTTATTCACATTTACAACTTGGTCCTTCTGAGGTCTAAGGCTTGTCAAAAGGTTGATTTATATTGAATAGCGGCATAATGCGAGCATAACATTTACATTACATTTAAAGTTTTAATTTCACAAATAAATTCAACAAAAATAACACGATATTAAAAATTTTAAAGAATATTGAAACCAAAATCGGAGAATTTAATATTACTTATATATTTCAGGTTACTAAAAGGTATTCAATGTACAAAATTTCGCTAATTAGCCATTTTTTCACTTTCCTTTTAATTTCGGCCAAGGATTTTAGACTACACAGAGTCTTTGGCATACAATTCTAGGTATGAGGTAAGCGCAACATATATTCTTTAAATAATACAGTTTCAACGAAGGATTGTTTTCTTTATTCATAGAATATGTATCATTAAAGTAAATTGCGTGAAGTAAAATCAAATAAAAACCATTTAACCTTTAAAGAATGTTATCCTCTTAGACCGGTTTCATAGAAGAGCTCACATCATCAGGCCTCTCACGCACGAACCAGTAACATACAATAATTTCTACCGTGGAATTTTACAAAGTTTAGTCTTGAGAATAGCAATAAAAAATTCACAAATAGCCTGAAACCATCATGTTCAGAAAGACATCAATGTCTCCCATTACGAGCGAGAGAAAAAAAGTAAGGAGATAGACAATCGCAACTGCCGGGTCCTATCCTAGTAAGCATATGTTTGTAATGAGACAAAGTTTTGTCATGATTGAGAGAGACAAAGATTTAAAAAATCAAAATTAGGCTCTACAGAATGTGAATACGTGAACCCAAATTTACCGTTCTCTAAATCTCTACATTTATGCTTTCTGCAGTCATTTGAGACGATCTTAGTGCCATTTTCAAGTTACTAACGTTATTTGATTTGAATTACAGCATTTATTTGCAAATTACTCAAGAAGTAGCAAGATGACTCGGTTGCATTTTATTTTTTACCATGATTCGTATGAAATTATGAATGAAATATAATAATTATGCCAGTTACTTATCAAAATGATACTTAATGATATGAGTATGCGGCAATTTTGCCCGCCCTTTAAGATTCCCCGCGACTATAATGCACAAAAATGCCTAATGTAAATAGCAATCTCCAGAATACAGCACAAAAGCACAATTTCTTTTAGGAGGGCTTACCTATTTTGAAAATTTCATCAATACTTCGTTTCCTGAACCAAGCCACTTAACTCAGCTCCAAATAGGGAGTAATGAAATTGCGAGAGTTAGAATGTAAAAATCAAAAACTAAAACAACAACCTTTTCAAAGGTACTTGATATATTTCGGACAGTAATATGAAATAACTACCACAAATTGGTATTTTATCCTATGAATATGGGGCTCTGGGATGGATGCGAATTAGTTTTACCACTTAAGCTTGATTATTTACTTCCAATTAAGCAGAAAATTTTTCTCTAACGTTCGCATTTAACATGCTAGTCAAAACTCAATTGCATTCTTGACGATATTTAAAAAAAGGTAGACGATTTTGCCACGCATTATAAAACACTATAAAATTCATGTACTACTTTCATCTGGAATAAATATATCGACTCAACGTGAGGGATGGGTAGCCGAGTTCTTAAACCGAAAATAATCCATCTAAAAGTTGCAAAAATGAATACAATTAAAGCAAAATAGGAATACATGCACATGAGTAAATGCAAGGCCACTTCTCCTGAAGAAAATGCCTTACCCTATATTTTATCTCTTTACCCTAACATGAAATGGACGATAATTCATTTTGAAT
Organism: Ischnura elegans; assembly: GCF_921293095.1. Classification (NCBI taxonomy): domain Eukaryota; kingdom Metazoa; phylum Arthropoda; class Insecta; order Odonata; family Coenagrionidae; genus Ischnura; species Ischnura elegans. Next base: position 107,756,367 of record NC_060253.1, on the reverse strand, counting down.
GAATTTCCTAGAATCACATTTTCGTCAGGAAGAGAACTGTGACACTCTAACCTGACATCAGGCCTGCATATGTTGAGGAAATAAAAAGAGCTTGAGATAATGGGTTAATTTGGGCTGCAACAAAGCGTGAAGAATTAATTAGGTAGTCGCCATGCGAACTGTGAGACGGCTAATATCCTCCCTTCGAGTTGCCCTGGTTACTCTCATTAATCGCATTCATGAGTTTGCGACCGATGACGGAGACAGCGAGTGATCTCGTTTTCAAATGCAAGGCCACTTCTTAAGCGTCCACACGTGCATATTCATTCAAACGCACTTTCTGGTCTATCTCATGCGAAGAGGATTGACGCAAGTGATTAATGCCTTCAAGAAGCCGGTCGTCATTCAACTGTTTGGAGGCGGTTCTTCTCAAGGCCTTTCGTAATCAATAACACGAGTGTGGAGTTCACATTCGGTCATTCCTTCCTCCAAAATACACGTCTCGCTCCGAATTTCGCCAATCCGGATTTTCGAGTTTTCGCGCGGTGTCATCGTCTGGGTTTGGTGTCAGTGTGCGACGCGACAGAGCATCGATACGATTTCTCAGCACTACTGAGGCAACATGAAGATATCCAGCTCAGGGGCGCAGCTAGGAATTAAGGCTAGGGGGGGTTTAGGTGCAACTAATACCGGGGTGTGTGGGGATATGGAATACCCACCAGGATAAGCGGCAGGTGCGATATTAATAAATTTCGGAATTTTAAAGATAAATGGTTCAAAAATGTGAGTTTTACGGCCTTCTGAGGGATATTTTATTCATCCTTACTCTATTCTATAGGTAAAATCAATCAAATTAAGTAAAATGGGTTATCCTAAAAAAATTCTCTGAGCTCTGGGGGGGGGGGGTTTATCCCCCAAAACCCCCCCTCGCTGCGCTAACTGATCCAACTAGCTTCAGACCCAGGGAATGCCTTGCCCTGTCGGCATAACACACCTTGGGTGTCCGGTTTATTAAGTGCTAACCCTGTCTATTAAAATTAAATGTAATTGCACTAAGCCATAATTTTCTCACAGATTCATTATCTTCTACAAGATGATGGCGCTGTTAGCCGAAAGGCGTTGTACGCATTAAAATAACTTGGAAAAGAGAAACTACGTTTTACTTTAATATAACGGCGCACTTTAATATGTATGGTATAGGTATGGTATTTGGAGGAGGCGACCGACAGATGAGGTCATTTGCGCCATGAGGGATGGGTATGGAAGGAAGGGTGGAGAGAAACCCGGCGTCGGCAATAGCCTGCTCTTAACGAAAGGCGCCAACGGGACCACGGCTTAACGTCCCGTCCGACGGACGAGGTGTTGCGCTTGAAATGTCCTCCACACAACATTCAAGCAGGGATCGGGCAGTCTCTGAAAATTCTCCGCCACTGCCGAGATTTGAACCCGGGCCCACCGGGTGGCAAGCCACCACGCCTACCCGATCCCCTTTAATACGTCGCCATGAACTTCCACTCTATATCTCGCCTGGATCGGTTGGATCATAATCCTGACAATTAAAAACCTAAAATTGAACCCCAGAAGACGATTTAAAGTTTTTGGTGCGGTGGATGAGCGTAAATATGAAGAAATTAGTCTCCGGATTGAATATTTTCTACGATCGTCCTATAATTTTCGCGTACGAATATTTTGTCATTTGTAAGAGGTCCGATTCTCGAGTACTATACATGACAACACTCATGACAAAAAAAGTCAATCAGTTTAAATCCACACAATTTATTAAAAACCAACATAGGATTCGGCAAGTGAGTTAGGATGGTCCATGCGCTCAGTGAAACTTGCATTACGTGGCCACAAACCGAGTTGAAGAGAATGATCGCATAAGGAGATGACCGCAGAATAGAGGTGAGGGATGTAAGGTTTTCAGGAATCAATACTATTAAAACGAGCCAATGAATATTAAAAACTCTAATTATAGCCTGGCTTAAGTATTAAAGTTTTTATTCCATTATACAAGGCCGTTACCAGGGGTATAAATGAAGATATACTGGTAACAGACTGCTGCTATTTTTTCTTCGACAATTCGAGTGTTATAGAGTGAAGAATTTTGAGATTAGACCAGTTCAAACTTCAAACGATATCCCAAAGTATTTTGTGGAAGTAAAGGTAGGGGGCTGGTCACATGAGAATAACCCGTAGGGGAAAAATATGGCCGCAGGCCTTAGATGGATGAGGCCGGTGTACGAAGGAGGAGGAGGAGGTGGAGTACACATTTTTATTTTTGGAATTATTTCCGGTTCAAGGGAAAAGTGGAAAATGGAGCGGTGGTTCTCCACGAAGGGGACAGTTTGAAAAGGGTCACGCTATTTGTTTCTGCTGCGGGGATGTTTAAAAAAACGGAGAAGTGCGAATAGAATGTAAGTTCGCTTTTCCACAATTATTTTTATGCACACGACGCGTTTCCACAAACAGAGCCATTGATGGCATTTGGAGGAGACGACTGACAACTGAGGTCATCAGAGAAGAGTAGGTAAGGAAAGGGGGAGGGAAACCCGGCGTTGGCATCAGCCTGCACACAACGAAAGGCATCAAGGGGACCACGGCTTAACGTCCCATCCGACGGACGGAGTGCTGAACTTGAAGAGTCCTCCACTCCAAGCAGGGGTCGGACAGTCTCTGAAAATTCTCTGCCATTTCTCCTCCGGTATTCGAACCCGGACCCTTAGAGGGGGAAGGCAGTACTCCAGCCATGCCACCAATCCAATCCCACAGGTACGTCATCTAGTACAAGGCGTTACAAGGTGTTGGTACACGGTGCAAATACAAGTTTGTACCAGGTACTAATTCTTGCACCAGATGTAGGCTCTGTGCGCCGAAAAGCGTCGTAGGCATTGAAATAATTGCGGAAGAGAGCGATTACCTTTTATTTTAGTGCGTCGAACTTTCACCATATCACGCCTGAATCGGTTACATTTATTTAAAACCTATAATTATTTTTTTTCCTTATCTTGACCTCGTTTAATTCATGCTAAAATAGTTCTTGGAGTGTAGGTCAATGTATGTTATGCAAAAAAAGTTTTAGCCAACGTTTCTGTTTATTTTAAACTATCATCAGGGCTTAACCTTGTACATATTTATTGATATTATGTTGATAACATCAACATATTTATTGATATTATGTTGATAACATCAACATAATGTCAATAAATATCAACAACACATTATCAACATAATATCAATAAATATGTGCATAGCTAAGCCCTGATGATAGATTAAAATAAACAGAAACGTTGGCTAAAACTTTTTTGCATAACATACATTGATCTACACTCCAAGAACTATTTTAAAACTGTTAAAATTATTTTTGTTAAAAATATTGGGTATAACTACCCAATGCAAGCGATAATCCCTCCACCCCCTCTCTGGTCGGGTATGTTACTAAGGATAGGCGGGTATTTCGCGAACGCAACTGCACAATATAGAACGACGGTCTGACGAAAGGAAGAACCGCTCGTCCTCGCACAATTGCATGCATACCCGCGCGGACATTGCCGCGATGGATCAAGTCGACATATTGAATGCGCGCGCACGGCGTCGTCGGCGGCCACCGAACCTGAAATCTCGGCGATGCGGAGAAAGCACGTTAGGAAATGGGGAAGGGGGAGGAGGGTGGGCGTCTTTTTATATAGCCTCTCTGCCTTGCAGAATGCGCGTGAGAGATTTGGGCGGGAAGTCTAGGCGAGGGGGAAGTTGGAGGTAATGGAGAGGAGTTGGCGCTATTTCAGGTGGGAGCGGAAGGCCAAACAAGTGAACGAGAGGGTAAGGTCTATCGAAATATGTGTCTGCATACTACCCCGCAAGCCGTCTGAATGGGCGTTTGGAGGGGAGTGATAGGTCACCAGCGGTTAACAAAAAAAGGAAAGGAAATGAACAGAACTGCGCGAACTAAGTTCCGCTTTAGCATTGATTAAAATGTCCTTCATTGTTCAGGGGGAAAACGAATTCCTCTACCAATCAGTTCGGCAAAATGTCTCTCTTTATTTATTATTTCTGCCGGGCCTAGAAATGTAGGACATTTCTAAGAGTCACTCTTAAAGATGTTGCACCAAGGGATGATCATCAGCTGGTCAACACCTTGGCTTCCTTCACTGACAATTTTTTTATTGAATTGCATTTGAATTTTGCCTTTAAATTACAAGGGAATATCTGAATGCGAAATGTAGATTGTTATAGTATCTATTAAAAAGAAAGAAAGAGCATGATAACCGTATCACTTTTCCCATCATTCGTTCTTGATTCGTTCGTTCTTCTGCTATTTGCGGTGAAAAACCGATAGGCTTGACCTTTTCGCTGAGAAGTTCATGACGTCATGCGCTCAAGGAGAGCGGGGCACCTCTCCTCAGCCTCTTGTGGTTCGTTTTATCGTGTTACTCTCATGTGAGCGATCCCTTCCATCACTTAGCGAAGCTCTATGAATTATTCAATGTATCGGAGAACTAATGGCGTCATTATCTTATGAAAATTTGGCGGCAAGTTTCGGGTTCTCTGTCTATACATAATGAAAGAATGGCTGAATACGAAATATTTTTGTCCGTAATCACTTAACCTTATTTTCCACGGACTTTCTTTATACTTAAGGTTTGAGCGAACGCTTTCTTTTAAACATCGATGTAATTATGTCTACAAGAATAAATATTTTTTTTCTATTTAATTTGCTTTAATTACTTACGAATGATTTTTTAGTATAATCTTAAAAATGACCATTAATTACTGCAATAATTCCGTATATGACTGCATATTAGCATGTCATTACCGTCATGGAAATGAGATGTAAAACTATGTATGCATATTTTTTATTTATGGATTTATTGAACTAAAAATGGAAAAGGTTGACACATTAAAATTAACACAAATCCGGCAAAAAAAACTTAAAAAAGAAGACACATTCATAAATGAAACTTATTGATAAATTTTGGTCATCTCTTTCGATGAAGTTAATAATGATCTGAAAACTATACAAATATTCCGTTTTCATTTAATACATATTTTGCATCATTCGATTTTACATTTTATTTCGCTCACATTATGACCCAACATGAATACCTTATCATGAGCGAGGAAGACTTACGACGTTGAATTTGAAATGTAAAACTCGCGGGCATAAGCTAAAAAAAAGTGGTGTGGGAAGCAGCTGGCATGCAAATGAATTCACATCCACCCGAGTTCACGCTATTTAAAGTTTCCAAGTCAAGGTAAAGAAAGGGGCGGAGGACCTTGAGTATTTTATCCCTCCAACTTACGACCACGCGAAAGGTCTCTGGCTCTGACACCCGCTCAACAATTCAGAAGAGGGTCGGACGGAGTAGGTCACCTTAAAAGTTTTCAAACGGTGAAGGCTGGCTTTAAAACCACGTATGCAGCATACGCTAAGAAAAAATTTGACATCACTGACTGATGCTAAGGTCATTCCAAACTTAGGCAAGTTTAGTCTTTTTCCTCGGGTTTCCAACGTCCTCTTTTCAAAAAAATCGTAGCTCCCTCAGCATTGAAGGAGAAAATCTTAGCACTGTCGGTTTCGTCTCGCACACTATGATATAATAGTTCCCGGAGGAAGAGTTGAGAAAGATAAAATTAGCCCTGCTCTTTTGCGAAGAAATAATTATTATACATAAGTCACTAAATTTTTGTCCAAGTTCAGTATTGAAATTTTTGCTATTTCAGCATTGAAGTTTTTGTCAACGCTGAGATTTATTGTCATATCGCTGTTCCTACGGAATCCTACGGAAAACGGAATTCACAATAGGACATAACTTAATAAATCAATTGCTGCGCACAAGGCTTGGTAAATACGATTAATATGGGAGTAACACTCTCATGAATACCAATTTCGTTAATGGGATACATTTCATGACTCCCAATACGGACATACAGAAAAAAAACATTCACTATATAATCATCCAAATGGAACGCAGGCGAGGTGTGGTTGCTCAAAGAATGATGGCGAGGTCACTTACCTGTGGATCATGCGTTCAATTATTACTGAATTGATTGAAAACAAATCTTCTACCGCTCACGATACTAATTTCAGAATGTCTTATCAGAATATCTTAGAAATAATTCTTAGGCGGCCCGTAAAAAAAGGAACCGGTTCCATGCCCTGAAAGTTTGGAATTCAACATCAGCTTGCAGACCGAAAAGAGATTGTCACTAATTCTCCTTCGCATATATATCTAATCCCTACTCGCCCTCTTTCAAAGACAAAAATTATAAAACTAACCGATATAGTTGGCCGTCCTTTCTCAGGACACATCATAATGTTAGGGTGGTTGGGATGGAAACCATTAAAAGTAAGACGGGCGATAAATAGATTATGGGTTTGGAAGGAAATAGGCTAAAAGCTGGACTCACACTGGAAGGAACGATCACAACTTCAAAATTAAGTTCAAGAAGAAGGAAAACGGACATTTTGAAGGAATCCTTCCTGCATGGAGGAATAACGGAGTGGAACGACCTACTTGAAGATATTTTTAAGATCTTCCCCGCAAACACTGACATTTTAGGCAGGAGTAAAGTTTTAAAGAGTAGGTGTTCAAATATTCTACATTAACGTTATTGTGATTTATAAAGGGGATTCAAAAATTGTGTTATTTGGTTCACACTTCATTTATTAGTTGAATGGTATTTGAATCAATGTATTTTTCATACTACTGGTGTATTTTCTGTCCCTTTCATTTATTCTTAGATTGGTTGACTTGTCATTCATTATATTGCAAATCTCATGCAACCACGAGGAAATAGCCTACTAGTATCAATAAGTAATAATAATAATATCTCCTGGTTAGAACTCACCTCCGTCAATATTTTCCCTGCAAATTTTACTCTCTGCCCATTCTTTTTGCGAATTTATATCTAATGGCTAAGATAACTTCGCATAAAATATATACCCCAAGAAAGCGATGCCATGAACAACAGAAAGGTATATACTATGCGTATAATACTGATTACCCATCAAACCAAAAGAAAAGGCATGTCATCAGGCTTCGTTGTTTAAAATAATGCACATTATGGGAAAATATAGTAAAATTGCTCGTTCATAAAGACTTCAACATATTTTACAACATGAACAAAACAGACGAAAATAAAATTCAATCTAGATCGAGGAAAATATTGATAGAATAAATGGTCTCATAAACTTCATTAATCAATACAATGCTAAAATCCTGAGTTATGATCCTTGGTAATTTCCCAGGAAACCCTTGCATTCGCCTGCCAAGGCCTGGGTAAAATAAATCGGTACAAATCCGATCACTGGAACTCAGACATGAATTCAAGGAGCAAGAGTGTTTCAGTCTTTCAGTCGAAGACAAGATAATAAAAATGGAGGAAATAGGGAAAGATAATTGCAGCAAGAGAAGGAAAAGTCAAGGGTTGTCGTAGAGGCAGTTAGAACCAGCAGCCACCAGGAAATTTTTATCGGAAGGTAGGAAAGTTCACGCCTCAGTGAATATCAGGCAGGAAATTGTTGGAGGAAGTAATAAATACAGTTGACGTCGGTGGTTGACCTGTTTTCCAAATTTCCTAATGCTTTCCAAATTCCATGAAGCCATCCTAACTAAAAAAATACAGGTCCGCTGGGTGAGACATTTTGAGGAAGAATATTCTTTTACAGGTTACATTTATCACTCCAGGAATGAAATTTTCAATTAAAAAATCGTAGCAACGACAAATGGAGGATGAAAAATTGCACCTGCATTTGAATATTATTATTTTGAAACAAATTAAATGCTGAGAAATTACTGCAAAGTCGCATCGATTTATTCATATCCCGTATTGGTCAGTATTTCATGAGAAAATTAAGGTTTTAAAAATTCGATTAACAGCTTCAAAATATTAACTAACTTAATTTCAGCTTCAAACTTTTATGTGATGATACTCCAGTGACAATTCAGTTCATAATGCCCCAGCCTCCTTATCATCGGCTAAATGGAATACATGCTGGCGTGCCAGCGAAAGAGCCAATCTGTCCGATGTAGGCAACCCGCACCGCGCGTGTGCCTTTTACTCTATTTCTGCAGTACATAAATGACAGGATGAATGCATTTTATTCACTCGATACCATAGTTTTTTACATTATTGACTTCTGCTCTACCATAAGGAATATAGCCCTCACCAAAAAAATAACTTCATTCCAACAGAAAAAAAAATTAATCACGATTTCCTCGCTTTCAGTTGATATTCCGGGGCAAAATTTCTTCCTGAAGGCTGAAGTGAATGGAAAAGGGGGCCGTGTGTGTAATAGCGATATGGGCTGGCAATTTTTTTTCGGATATTGAAATCGATCGTGGTTAAAAAAGAGGTTTAAACCAGGCGCTCAAACAAAAAATTGCTTGGAGCTGCAATAAAATTAGGTACACCAAGGATAAAGTTCGCAATGGACAAATATTTGGCTTAACCGGGATTCAAACCCGGATCTTCCGATTGCCAGTCAGACGTGTTAACCAATTACACTACTAACCAATCTTTCAATCGCGAACTTCAGGTTAGTAAAAATAATTTTTCACGTGTAAGGTTCAGTATATCGATAGCATCAGGGAAAGGCAGGATTAGTTTAAAGGAAAAACTCCATTACTCAAGCAGGTTTATTGGGCACATCCGCACTCTACAGCCGCCAAACACACTCTCCCGTGCTCTTCGTGGACGCCACTGCCAACGCCGTTCTCATAGCACGCCTCTCCGCGTGATATCTGTATTACCCAATTCGCGGCCACCCAAGAGGCTGCCTTCTGCTGACGCTGCACGGTTCTCACGCCTAAGGAGATGTGGAGTGGGGTGCGTGACAGGAAGGGTGATAAGACGAGAAGCAAACCGCCAATGCAGCGGCACGTGGGTGGTGGGTGGCGAGAGGTGGAAAAAGGAGGTCACGTCCCATCTTCGTGATACTTACATCACCCTCCTTCCAAACAAAATTTAATCCCCCGATTAAATGGGGATGGCCGGAAACTGAAAAAATGCTTAATAAGTGACAGTATATACCAAAGAACCAAAAACATCAAAGCAATTGGGATTACCCACACGATACAAAAGAAAAAAAAATTAACACTCAGCAATGGTAAATCATGTCCCCAAAATAAAAGAAAAAACATAGAATTCAAGGAATAATGTTCACACAAAAATTAATTCTGAGAGATAATAAAAAATAAACATTATCAAAACCATTGTGGAATAATAATTACACTTCTACCATTACACAAATCAACAAACTCAGTACATCAACAATAAAAGCACAAACCAAACTATGAAAGTACAATTCAAACGCCCCCGTGAAAGAAAGAATATGAAAGAAAACAAATTATTCAAAGCTTTCACGCGTCTTTCTCCTTCTCACTTCACTTCTCCTCACTTTCATTTACTCTACGCGATACACAATAAAAATTTCGTCACTTTTCTCAGGATCTCTGACAGCCACGAAAAAGCTCTTCGGGGCAAGGGGGTTGGGAAGGGCAAACGGTTTTATTTTAAATCATTCACACACTCTGAACATTTCACGCTACGGGACACACACTGGCCCTTGAATTACTTTTCTCGTCTCGGCCGTAAGTCGTAGACACGGGTACCACTCACACCCACTGGGACCTCGTCGGGGGGGGCAGGGGAGGGTAAGGGCGTCTTCTCGTCAATGACGTCTTCTCCAGCTGGCGGCGAGACGTCCTGCCGTGGCGGTCGAGGGCGGAGATGATATGGGGGTCTCCGCGGAAGTGCCGGCGTGTCGACCTTCGCAGGAATGCAGCCTATCTCACGCTCACCGCCCAGATGATGCCGCACTGTTTGTTGACACTCTTCTTCGCCGGCCGCCAAGTTAACACTCGATTCTTCGTTACACTCCGTATTCAAGTCTGGGCTTGATGCTTCCTCTCGAGAGACAGTGGACTCAGGGGGGGAAACTTGAGGGATTTCACCAACACTAGGGGTGGGGGAGGGCTCACTTTGGGAAGGGGGGGCTTCAATTCGCGTATCCGGCGATTCTTGAGGAGGACATGTGGAATTAGTCATATAAGGTAAATTTTTCCTTGGTCTTCCCCTCCCCCTTCTAAAAACCTCAGGGCGGAAAGCACAGTCAGCTTCTCGCTTTTGCTTTTTGCACGCTCGATCAGCACACGCAAACGGAATTTCGCCAATGCATTCCTCCCATTCACTATCGGATACGGCCTTTCTCGGTCTGCCACGCCGTCTTTCTCCGTGGGGTGGGGGAGGAATCGAAAGATGACTAGGGTGGGGTTTCACTCGATCCTGATGTACGATCACAGTCCTATGCTGAAGCTGCAATTTTAAATTGGAGGGGGAAAGTACTTCTATCACCCTATACGGTCCTTTCCAGGGGCTGTGAAACTTTCGCACTTTGCCCGGTTTAAGAACTGGGTCCGTCAAGTACACATACTCACCCGCGACATAATTTCTCCCCCTTTTAGTGTTTTTTAATCCTTTAGCTTGTTCCTCATGGGCTCTGCGATTATTCCGTTTACAATCTTTCCAAATAACCTGCAGTCTATCTTGTAGCTGGGACACAAAATCGTCCACGGAAACAGGGGCGTTTTTCACGCACTCAAAGGGGGTCTTTAGTCTTTCCCCGAATATCACTTCATGAGGGGAACGACGTACGCTTCTATGCCAGCTTGAATTGTATGCACAGACTGCATAACCTACCCACAAATCCCAGTCATTGTTTTTGCAATTAACATAGTGGGAGATGATCTGAGCTATTGTACGGTGTACTCTCTCGACCCTGCCGTTACATTGGGGGTGGAATGGGGAGGTTTGTAACTTCTCTATGCCCAACAACCGACACACATTCTGGAAGAGTTCCGAGGTAAAATTACTACCCTGATCGGAAAGTATTTTTTCCGGGACACCGAACTTTAGTATCCAATCGCGCACCAGAGTAACGGACACAGATTCCGCGGTTTGATCCCCCAAGGGCGCCATCACCAAATACCGTGAAAAATGATCTATGATGGATAATACGTAACGATTTCCTCGTTCCGTTTTTGGGAGCGGCCCCACGATGTCTAGTGCAATGAATTGGAATGGTCGGTCCGCCTCCGGCAGCGGCTGCAATGGCGCCTTTGTCTTCCCATATGGCGACCTACGTAGACATGACACGCAACCCCTGACGTAATCAGTACAGTCTTTCTTCCAGCCCGGCCACCAATACTGACCGCCCACGCGATACTTCGTGGAATTTACACCCATGTGCCCAGCGAGCCTATGGTCATGACACTGCGTTAGTATTTGCCTCCTCAAACCAGCAGGAACAACTACTTTGTGCACCCCTTCCTCAATTCGACACAGCAAGCCATTCGCAAATTCAAACTTATTATTCCCGATCCATCCGATGCACTCTGCGTCTGCTTCTTGCGCCTCCTTTAGATTCAGTTCCTCCTCTGCAGTGACTTTTCTTACCTTGCGGCTCAACCCATCGGCATTCCCATGCAATTTCCCTGGCTTATGGCACACCTCGTAATCGTATTCCGACAATTTTAATGTCCAACGAATCAACCGGCTATTAGGATCCTTCAGACTAAATAACCATTTAAGGGCAGCATGATCAGTGATAATGTTAAATTTTCGCCCATATAAGTAACACCTGAAATATCCTATGGCCCAAACGACGGCGAGTAATTCTCGTTCAGTGGCAGAATAATTTTGCTCCGCTTGATTAAGCCTACGAGATGCAAAGGCGACGGGATGTTCTTCTCCACCAATCTCTTGTGATAACACGGCGCCGAGGGCGTGATTACTAGCATCGGTAGACAACGTGAACGGTTTCCGAAAATCAGGATATGCCAGCACAGGGGTGGAAGTGAGAGAGTATTTCAATTGACTCAACGCAGCCTCGCATTCAGCGTCCCACTCGAATGCCCTCCCCTTTTTAAGAAGGTTTGTGAGCGGCTTTGCAATAGACGCGAATCCCTTTACAAATCGCCTATAGTAGTTAGCCAGGCCGAGAAATGACTGCAGCTCTCGGACGTTCGTAGGTGTTGGAAAATCTCGCACCGCTTGAATTTTTTCTGAATCGGGTCGCACCCCTTCACCACTTATCACATGACCCAAATACTTCACGCTGCTTCCCGCAAAATTACATTTCTCCATTTTTAACGACAACCCAGCGTCACTTAGCCGCTGGAAAACAGAGCGTAACCGGTCAACATGATCATCCACCGTGTCACTGAATACGATAATATCGTCTAAATAGACGAGACAACGTTCCGGCTTAAGGCCTCTAAGTACGCCGTCCATCATCCGCTGAAAACTTCCCGGCGCGTTCCTAAGGCCGAACGGCATGCGTTTATACTCATACAGGCCACTATCGACAATAAACGCGGTTTTCTCCTGCGAGTCTTTAGCCATGGGTATCTGGTGATAACCACTCGTCATATCCAAAGTAGTGAAATATCGACACCCCCCTAAATAATCCAACGTTTCTACTATGTTAGGTAGCGGGTACACGTCAGGAATTGTGACAGCATTAAGCGCCCTAAAGTCTACACAAAAACGGTACGCCGGCCTTCCATCGGTAGACTTTTTTGGAACAATAACAATTGGGCTGGCCCAAGGACTGGAACTAGGGGATATTACCCCAGTTCTTAACTGCTCTTGGATGAATTGTTCAACCAAGGGCTTCTGGTGAAAAGGAATCCGATACGGACGTCGGTATATTGGACGAGCGTCGCCAGTAGGAATATGATGTTCGACGAGATTAGTGACAGGGATGGATTCCTTTTCACTAAATAGTCCTCGAAAACTTTCTATTAGTTCCTGAAGAGGTTTCTTTTCCGACTCTGAAAGGTGTGCAAGTTTTTCCGTGAGATCCCACCCCGACTTGTCCTTCTCCGCGCGTCTAATCGCTCTTTCCGGAACTTCACTTATTTCCACACCGTTTGCTGCGGCAATCGTCGTACCTCGACGTATTCTAATTCCCTCGTCACTCCAATTAGACATCATTACTATTACCCGGTTTTCCTCATCCACCCTACTCAGAGTCCGGGCAACGGCACATCCTTCCACTTCAATCAATCTGGGTTCTATCACAACCATTTCTGCGCCCCCTACCGCCGCGCGTGGTACAGTCACTCGAAACCTTTTTTCAGACCGCGGCGGTATGTACTCCTCATCTGAAAGAATTACCATATGGTCCTGGTCCGTAGTGATCCGGAACGCACTAAATGTCTTTTCCGAATGATCATTCTCTACCCCATCAGCCCCGTGCAGCGGAATTACACGCCCGTCTAGTTTCATTGCCCTTTCTGGAAGGTTGATTACACATCCGTATTTACATAGAAAATCTAACCCTAAAATCCCTTCAAAACCGCCCAATGTTTCAACTACTTGCACATTGATTGGATAAACATAACCGCCTATTTCTAAAGACACCGACTTCTCACCATAACTTTTCAGCACCCGCCCCGCGACGCCTCGGATGCGATATTGTGACGGCTTCATCCCGCTCCCTCTACACGATCCCCGCACTAATAATGACACTTGGGCCCCAGTGTCTAACAGAAACGAGCACATTTTCCCTTCAACCACCGCTCGCACGACTAAGTCCTTCACTCCCGCACTCACCTGGATGGCTGGAATCAGCACTTCCTTTACCAGGGGTCGGTGCCGGCGGGACGGTCGACCCCTTTGCCGTTTAAATTGGCCGCCCGGCTCGATGACCCCTTCCTGCACTCACGAGCAAAATGGCCCTCCACGCCACAGCTGTAGCACTTCCCACGGCGTTGGCTGCGACACTCACGGGCGAGATGGCCAGTGCGCCCGCAATTGTAGCACTCACGAGCCGTCACCTGGAACGCTCGACGACTGGGCGATGGATTACGCGGCGTCCTCTCAGCCTCCCGGATTCTCACTGCCGTCGCGACGGCGGCGTCGAAACTCTCGGGCATAGCGAGTCGGCATAGCCTGCCCAATTCGCCCGAAAGGCCTCTCAAGAAGGCATCCAAGGCTCGCTGATCAGCCTCGTATCTCATCGCCTCCATCCGCTCCGGAGTTCCGCCGATCTCCGCCGTCCCCGCGTTGATCCGCCTGACTCGATCCGCGAACTCTTCGATGTCCTCCTTCGGCTCCATGTGAATGACTGCTAGGAGCTCTCGGTAGAAACGAGCGGTCTTCTTCGAGCGATAGCGGTCGAGAATGATGTTCTTCCACGCCGAGTAAGTGGCCGCCGTCTTACATTCTGATCTCGTGCGCTCGTACACCGCGGCTTCCCCACCCAGACGTAGCCGCGCGGCGGCGAGCGTTTCCCCATCGCTCCATCCGCTCAGGGACGCCACCTGCTGGACTCGCTCGAGGTAGGCATCGACGTCATCGCCGGGGCGACCATGGAAGGGTTCTATGGAATTTAGGAGGGTGAATTTTGCCCTCGCGGGTGAAGCGACCTCCTGCCCTTCTCCCCTGGCGACGACGGCTCTCAAACGCTCGTTCTCAGCACCCAGCTGCTCAAGTTTGTCTGCGAAGTCGTCGATCACCCGTTGGAGGTCCACCTCTTGCCCGCCGAAACTAACCCGACTCGCCATCTCGCCTTAGGTCGTCTCGTGTACTGCCCCCTGATACATATCGATCCCCACTTCGGACACCAGATGTAAGGTTCAGTATATCGATAGCATCAGGGAAAGGCAGGATTAGTTTAAAGGAAAAACTCCATTACTCAAGCAGGTTTATTGGGCACATCCGCACTCTACAGCCGCCAAACACACTCTCCCGTGCTCTTCGTGGACGCCACTGCCAACGCCGTTCTCATAGCACGCCTCTCCGCGTGATATCTGTATTACCCAATTCGCGGCCACCCAAGAGGCTGCCTTCTGCTGACGCTGCACGGTTCTCACGCCTAAGGAGATGTGGAGTGGGGTGCGTGACAGGAAGGGTGATAAGACGAGAAGCAAACCGCCAATGCAGCGGCACGTGGGTGGTGGGTGGCGAGAGGTGGAAAAAGGAGGTCACGTCCCATCTTCGTGATACTTACACACGGCTAATTTCATCCCAGGTGTATAGTACTTAGCACTCGTTTGCGAAATTGCGTACAAAGTCATTTGATTCATGCGGTAATAGGGTATCAATGGGGAAAATAATTACAGTGAAGAAAGGATCCAAGTTTAATGCAATGGAACGACTATCCCTCGCATAGATATTGTCAAGGGCATACTTTCAATCACTGCTAGTAAAAAAAGGGTTAAGTCCTGTGCGGAAGATCAAGAGATAAGTACTTGGATGAGTTAAAGGAAGACACAAGGAAGAGAGACATAATGGAGCCAAAGGAACTAACCACCTTGGGTGAGGAATGAATGGAGCGCTTCCAAATATAACAGTCTTAAGATTGCTGCGCCATTAATCAATAAAAATTACGCGGCCTCTTCTCATTCGCTACTTTACTCATTTACAACTTCACGATAATCTGCTAGCCGGTGCAAGTGCTGGAGAATCGAAACATACGTACGGCCATCCTGTTCTCAAAACCACAACTACTCTGACGAGACATGACAATATCTAGACGCTAAAAATGAATGGCTACCAGGACAGCAGTTACTACTTGCACATTTTTGAGGAGATTTGCTTAACCAAATAGCCTGTCAAACAGTGGCGCCGACTCCATGGGGCCTGAGGGGGCCCGAGCCCCCTCAAACATTCGTTATGGATGTGAGGAAAAAATGTGTCCGGCTTGTCGATTTTCCCTGGAGTGCCCAGATATCGAGACTCGTGTTATCAGGGTTCTAATGTTGATCATATGACTCTTCTAAAATGCTTAAAAAACTTAAAACTCACTACTTATAAAATATACCGGGGCATAATCCCCGGTTTGGGCTCCCCCAATATTTTCTGTAAGTCGGCATCCCTGCTGTCAAACATACTGAGAATCACTCCATTGCTCAAATTATAATTTCATGTAGTACAAACATATCACAAAGGTTGGAAATATTATGGAAAAAACATATCACTTACACATTCCAATGCAGGCAAAGCATAGCAATGGAATTTTCGGAAATATATCTGGCCACACCCACTTGGACCTGGACAATGGTAAGCAGCGTCATTGCATTCATCCCTTTTATCCAGTATAATTAACTGCCACGCACCTCAATACTAACATTTATCTCGAATATAGCGTCAGGGCAATCAATTACAACGAGGCAAAGGGCAAATATTGCCCGACCAAGATGGCGGACTTTTCACCACGCAAGAAATCTATCAGTATAACACGTAGTACATTTCAACCTTTCTTGAGGCACACACATTAAGGAGTCAAAGCCACTTCCCTAATGACCTACCAAAAAATCATTTTTTAATTGAAAGTATGGTGCTCTGCAGTTAGACACATTTTATACCTAATGACAGCCAAAATCGGAAACAAAACATATCACAACTAGCAAACAATTCAATAAGTGAAAAAAACACATTGGTTATAATCTAGTATAGGTGATTGGGTATTTCCATAATTCCTCACGCAGTGATAACCGCATTCAATATCTCTCTCATAATTTATCGCTTTTGTCGGATTGAGAAAAATATCGAGGTTCTAAGATGATGTTCTCCGAGTCGCTCAGACAGGTATCCTTTATTGATTGCTCAAGAAATCCAAGCCTGCCACGTAGCCTCCGAATCTCTTTAGGATTTTAGTGAAGTTAATTTAAAGTATTTATAATAAATTAAATTCAATTACCCAACTCAAAGTCAAACAGTAATCATAACTTTCTTAGCAGTCGGTCTTTAAGTTGAACAAAAGAAATTTAATTTCAAAACACTAACTAGGCAGACTGACAACGAGAAAAATTCTCCACAGATCGAAGGTGGCTCCACCCGTCCTGAAGTGCTCCAACCTCAAACCAAACACCACGAAAAGAAGGGTGTATTTTTATCATCTTTATTTTGGAGAGTTGAGCAAGCATAATATCCCAACAGCATCATCACAAGTCCATCCAAGCAACAAGCTTGCCCACCCTCAAAAAGTCCTTTAGTAGTTTTCACGAAATCCCACGCAAATATTCACGAGGGCACTCATACGAAAGGCAACTGGAGTAATGATGAGGAGGACCACGTGGCACAGCCTTGTGGGAACTATCAGCCAGAGAATGGATGCAAATGAGACAGCGGTTTCGTCGTCAGTAGATATGACGGTTCCTCGTTCGCCTCGCCAAAATAATCACACCGCGAAAAAAAGAGCTTTTGGCACGGAACAGAAAACAGAACGGAGAAGAATGGAGGGCTGCGCCAACTAACTTTGGGCCCAACGCAGTGGCGGCTCGTGAGTCAAATGCTAGGGGGGGCGCACTCCACCGGGGGGTCATAATTTTTTAATATTTCGTGTATTTTATTAAGTTTTTACGGCAATCTAGGAATTAAATTTTGTGATGCCATATGTTCCGTTTTTTTCAACAAAAATACCTAGTTTTCC
This sequence comes from Ischnura elegans, assembly GCF_921293095.1. Lineage (NCBI taxonomy): Eukaryota > Metazoa > Arthropoda > Insecta > Odonata > Coenagrionidae > Ischnura > Ischnura elegans. The sequence continues at coordinate 107,738,945 of NC_060253.1, read as the reverse complement.
CAATAAAGCTTGATTAATAAATACTTAATGCAGAATGCAGACTCTCGGTCATACGGATCGGCTTAGTCCGGACTCTCGATTATACTGATCAATGATCTTGAAGGATAAAAATATATTTGCTGCGATATTTTGCAAATACAAACGGAAATACGTAACTTTCGGTTTTAGCGCCTACATTCTTTGTGCGAATATGCCCGCAATTCACTTCTCTTGTTCGTTTTGCAATCATAATGCGTTATTTGTCAAATCTATACAATATTTGCAATGATTTATGTAGCAATGACACTTGTAACACCTGAGGAGGGATGGGAGTGTCACTGACTTCCACTAGGCAACAAACACTACTAGAATGCACGCGCTTTGCTATGGCAGATGTAAACTTTGATTGAGGTGTTCGCGTTGCTTCTTGAATACAATACGATTTAAAATCAATAATTAAAAACACAATTTTAACAAAATCTGAAATACTCACATTCCTTTAGTTATATTGCAGAAGTCCATCCTTCTTTCCTTTTGTCCAGCAAAGTGATCAATTACACGTAAACCAGCGCCGGACAACAATTTCTTTCCGATTGAGCACATGGCAATGGTACTAGTCTATAATAAACAAGGGACGACACAAAATAGGCCGACGGAAAATACGATCAAAAAGAACAAGGTGGCTGGACACAGAATTGGGACAATTTTTCCCTATATTTCCCTAAATCAAAAACGAGCACTGTTGATTAATTAAAATTGTCTTCTTGAATGTACACACAGCACTAAGAAACTTCTTAATCGGCAATTACACACAGTTAACTCCTCGAAAATGATGTCTGAACTCATTTCACTCCGTTCTTTCCGAGTCTTGCCGTTACTATCATACTATAAGGACGACTCAAGGGAGATAGAAGTCGTGGTCCACTAATGCTGATTCAGCTGAGGGACGAATTTAAGGTCAGCAAAGGCATTCAAGCAAACAGAAGACGTCACGGACCATCTCCTTGAGTCTAAGATTCATATGTGGTAAACACACGAAACGCCAACGGGTCGCACTTGGAATAACCATGTCTTCGAAATAATTGCCATGATATAATAGAAAATAAATTCTAGATCGTAAAAGAAGACGACTCTGAGCCACAGAGAGAAGGGAGCTGTAAGGATCTCCGCACCATGATATGAACTCTTCGTAGCCACTTAAATCAGACCCAAGTGGACATTTTCCGTCAGACAGCTACCGCTCTGCAGCTGAGGAATTAGGTGAACATGAACTAATAGAACAAGGACGGCTAGAAAAATTATGAATCTACACACAAAAGGTGCATTGTACGCGGCACTTCTTGGCATTCATTGAATGACTCTATTTAAAGTCACGTTTTACGGGTTAAATCATGTTCAATCCTTCACCCTATCACGCACGCACCTATTTCTTAAATTATAAATCAGTAGGGAATGTTAACTGATTTTTCCCAATACTGCAGGCCTTTTGATAAATTCATCTGAAAAATAAGTTCCGCATTTCTAATAGTCGGGAAGATATGAATACATTGTTAAGGCCTAAATATTATAATATTAGTTTCCCCAAGGTTCTTGAAATTCGTAATCATAGCAGAACTGTGGCAAATACTCGAGAATAGTTTTCCTACGTCAATACGGCCTTTAACTGGTTGGATTTTATGTGTTCCGGAATTCAAACACCCAAAAACGCAAGCATAATGAGATAATTTATTTTCTGTAGCAATACCTACCAGTAATTTAAAATTAAAATCGTATAGCTACACCCAGTACAGTGACCATTCTGATTCCGTAGGTCCCTTTTCTGTGGCAGCACCAAGTAGACGCCAGATTATACGCCCGCCGGCCTGCGCAGCGATGTCAACTCACACGTCGCTCTGCGCATTCTCGGACGACGTCCCAAGACTTCCATAAGACACAACGTTAGACGCGTCATAGCACCAGCGGCCCCCACCACTACCACTCTCCATACAACTGCATGGGGATGGATTGGGACGTTCTGGCCAGCGCCCCACGGCTACAAATACGAACTTCTCTCGCTATTTCTTTTCGTGTTTTTCCTACGCTTTCGATGTATGCGACTGAAAAAACACTCTGATTAATTAGATGTATAATTATAAATTAATGGATATTAATTTTTTTTACTTTTTAAAATATTTGGGAGGGGCGGCGTCCGAGAGTCCTTATGGGCAAGCCGCCACTGGCCCAACGAGCACAATACTCAGATCTCAAGCAAGGGAAGAAATAACGGAGCGATGAAATCAGGCAGCGGACACTGAATTTTTCACAAAATGGCATTCATTCTCCTTAATTCTGTACAAGAAACATTGCCTAATTTTGCTATTAGAGCTGAACTCAACTATCTACATGTATCAAATTATCGGTCCACAACCTATCAATAATCGTCTATCATTACCGTCTCACAAACATGGAACAACATCCCTAGACCTCATCCCTGCAAAAATTCAGAAAAAAATGATAATTATTCCAAACTAACCAAACCTAATTGACCATTTCAGCGTTGTATTATCATGTTTGTGAATTCTGCATTGCTCATGTATGTTTTTCTTTGTTACTGGTTTCAAATTACCATCATTAAACTAAGACTATTATGCTGAGCTTCATACTGTTTTAAAATGTTCCAATAGTAACCTAAAAGGATGTAATAACTGATAGCAATAACATGCTTAACAGGCCGTAACAACATAAATTCCATTGTATTAAATCAATTTTCTGGCTTGGAATCCGTAGTTTTAAGCAGAATTTACTGAAAAATAATTTTCAGCATCAGTGAAATGGGCCAAGGAATGGATTTTTAAAAGAAATTGCATGGTAGTGGTGAAATTGAATTTCCGCCGAGTAGCACTCAAAATCACCGAGGTTTTACCAACGCAATAGTTCCTATAAATCTTTAAAACAAAGATATAAATATTTTTGCATAATTGGTTTAGCTGGGATGAAATGACGTCAGTTGTTGGTCTACATTGGAGCAATGAATGACCTTTCCAACGGCAAAATAAGTCGTTCATTTTATCCAAGACCCTAAAAGCTCGAGAAAAAAATCTGAGATGGATTTAGAACAATTTGATCGACATAGGATTCAGACCATTGACGATAAACCACTTTCCCCTGTACTCACAGATTAAGATTACATAAGGAATGAATTGAATAACAAGTTAAGTCATAGTTGGTCGCATATGCATTAAATGGGTACATAGAAATACATGATGACGAACGACGAAAAATAAGAAACATTGCAAAGTGTACACTTCATTTTATTTTTGGGGTCATGGTTTTTCTGTGGTGCCACATCGTCTCATTATCCTATGAAGGGTAACCATGGTCGTTGATGGGCAGTAAATAAATTGAAGTTTTTCACCTTCTTTAAAGTTAAGAAATACTTTTAACAGACACAAAAAATAGAGAGGGTGGATTTGATGGAGGTTAAATAGTCTGTGGAGAATTTAACACAAGTAATTAAAATATTAATCAATCACGGTACACAATCTAATTAACACCAAATGGAATAAATTAATTTTTGCATTTAAAGGACTTAAAGTCCCACGCATAAGAACTGAGATATGTATTAAGATTGCATCAGGATGTAGAGGGCATCATCCAGACAATACTTGGCACGCAACGTAGAGGTAAGAGTGTTTCATTTGCGTTTAAGGTAAATGCTATTCATGCCACCGATTTCCAGTCCCGGTGGTTCGCGAACCTCAATACATTTTGAGGAAAAACACTATCGTGAAAAAAAGCTGCACCGCCATCCGCGGAAAATTGAAATTCAATCACTGAATGAGGAATGACGGTATGGTGCTGAAGTGGATAGAGCTCAGTTCTCAAGGGGACTACATGGAGAAGGCCCCTGTCTGTCCCGTTGTACCTTGATTTATGTAGTAACTTACGGTGAATTTTAATCGGTTCCTTAAAATATCCGCAGCGCGGCGATTACTGGGAGTATTCCATTTATTACCCAAATATATATATTTCAAATTCAATCATTGAAAATTACCGAACGAGCCAATTATTACAGTTTCCTGGTATTTATTGCAATCGAGGGGTTTCAATGATGCTTTACTGTATATAATTCGCACGCGAGGGAAGGTGTTGAAAAGTTATGAATTTGATGGATCACATCATCTAGAATGTATATTTGAGTTAACGGCCCTTATTATCGCATATTTTTTAATGTGAATTTCGGGTGGCTCACCCCGTCAACGAAGCGAAAGGTGACTTTAAAAAGTAAACCCATTTAAATGTGGGGTGGGTGACAACATGTCCAGAACCCCACTAGAGAATCTTCGATTGTGATATTCTTGGCTGTGCTAATGACCGAAAGGCAACGGAGTTCGACACCACCTGAAGCCTCTGGACACCTGCAAGGGACAGCAATGGCAATTTAAGTAAGATGGCGGATTTGTCTCCTCTGTAATTACTAAAATATTGAAATTTATTTTTAAGATGGCTCTCACATTAAAGTTTATATTTTACCAGCTTATCAAATATTTAAAAAAAATAATTTATTGATATCTAACACCTACTTGCCTTCGGATATCAGACGCATTATCGCTGAGAAATATTGCGTAGCACCAAGGCATCGAGGAGAGTAATGAATCGCCACGACCCGAAACAACGACCTTAATTCACCGCCATGAGACGATTAGATATCGTTAAAATCATAAATGATTTAGTTGAAAGAAATAGGATTTTCACTCTGAATGCGACAATCGTACTTCTCTTCGTTCGTCAAAAAACTATAAGCTATTAAGCCTTATTCCAAATACTCCACAAATAGAAAAGATATATCTTAGCAAACGGAAAGAAAAACAACGGGACGATATTAATGACAAATTCGAAGGACAGCCGACGGAATATGAATGATATCCCTCCAAAAGATGTGAAAAACAATTTATTTAGATCCTGCATCACTTCACACAACGGCACCCAAGTACGCCCTAAAGATACAGCCTTGTAGACACGCAATGATGTAAGTTAGGGGAATCCCTTACGATGGTATATGAAAACATGAACAGGATGAATGTGAAGGTGCCGCTAATTTCCGTTGCGATACGAATTTGGCGTTTAATAGCCTATATTTCAGTTATCGACCCCATACGTGAGTGATTCGTGAAGCTGGAATTGTTCCACCACGATTCAATGTCATCTTTAGATCTTCGGAAAGACTCAAGAGACCAAAAAAGTCTCTATAAATGAAGTTTAAAATTAAATTTAAAGTTACCAGCGGGGACCACTATTAACAAGCCAAATGCAAGCCCCAGGCACATCAAAGACGCAAACACATTGATTTAATAAAGATTATTTTTCTAACGGAAATTTGAGTCCAAAGCACTTCGAATCAATCAATCGTAAAATTATTGGACACAGAAACCAGGATGGAGCGTTAGAACTCACTCAAGGTATGCACACAATTGCAGATATCCCATCTGAAATACTCCTATGCCCATTTTTTTCCACTAATATACCAGAAACGCAATAGTGCTCCATGAGGAAGCCAGTACAGCCCCTCGAGCAACTGAGGAACAGGCAGAATGAATGAGCTAATAATAGTACGAGCCATTCAATAAGTGTCCCCGGCAGAATAGAACCCATCGCTCTCCATTCGGGAAGCTTCATTGGCGAGAGCAGCGATATGAAATGGACTGAGAAGGCAGCGGCGGTCGAGGCGATTCTCCGCAATACATTTCCACTTAATTTCCATATGTTGACACCTCGTCACACCAGCAGGGAAGAAGCTGAATGGTTAGCGAGGAGACTCCGAGGAAGAATAACGGGTTGAACCAAACATAGCAAAATTGGAGTCACTCATCCAAGTCCAAAATCGCAATATATTAAAAGAATGCGGTAGATGGAATGGAAAAGTAACCATGATAAAAAATACAAATGGTTATTCACACACTTTAATGTAAAACTACACTCCCGACCAAGGTTTGATAATTGATATGAAACTGGAAATTGAATTTAAAAGGATTAAGTGTGGAAATTACCAATTGAGGGTTTTTAAGTCAGACCTAAAACAATTTTATGTGGATGGAAAAGTAAGCTATAACTTCTTAAATAATCTTCCCCATTCAGCCATTCTCTCATTAAGTTATTTTTAAAGAACAATGCTGAAAGTGTTAGCAAAACTCTTGGCTTGTGACTGATTTGATGAGTAATTTAAGCGTCCATAAAATATAAAATACTCTTGAAAGAGAACTTGAATAAATAATAGGTGGCAGGAAGAACTGGACCCCACATGATCCACTTGAAAGTGTTGCTGCGACAATAAAACGCGTCTGACTTATGGAAATGTAACAAATAAGATATATTTTGCCGAATTTATACGTATTGGAATTAATTTTCCTCCAATTATGAAGATCGTCAGTAAATGAAAGGCCGCAGACATTAAAATATTTCAAAATAAAAGCATGCACATTATTTTTTTGTATATCTACAGTTAGGGCTGGTGCCTTGGCATCTCCCGCCCATTGAGGCAGCTTGTGGGGTAGCATATAGATAAGTTCTACTTCACCCGTACGATTCTCTCGTAATGATACCCAAAAATTTGAAACTGGTCAGTTATTTCTATCATAGAGTATGGGGGCAGTTATTTTTTAAATTGGCCGAGGAGAAAAAACTTTCAGCAAAATTACGCAAGAAATAGCTTTAGGCTCGATTCCATTCAAAGTTTCCAATTACGTTCGGATTCAAAGCTTTTTAGGGGAAGAGAACACTGCGAAGCATATTTGAGGAATCAAGAAAACTTCGTGAATTACATGACCAATGATTCCACTGCTTTAACGTCGTTAACACGGTAAAAATTCATTTCGCAAATCTCCTTCCTTTATTACATTAATCTAACAAGTTAGTGAAGTTTATAACACATTTTTTCGCGTAAAAGAGGAAAAATCTTAAATCGAAGCAGCTGTCTACAAAACTTCGCCCGAAACCAGAATCTAAATTAACAAAGAATTAATTAAAATTCGATTCCACAAATTTTCTACTCCTATCATATCGTTCATGGTGAACGGTCATCGCATCTCTCCCATGTTTTTGCTAGTGTAATTTATTTCCTTCCGTTACCTCTCCTCACCGTACAGAACAATCAACACTTGACAAACACACAGCATACCCAGAAAAAAACATTATACCCATTTCCTCATCCCAACTGCAGCCCTTTTCAAGAATTAGAATCCTCCGCGATCACGTTAGTTAAACGGAAACCAAACGTAAATTTTAACATGGTCGCTTAGGTGGTAAAACATGAGCGTTTTTTTTACTTTCGAAATCCATTTCCGCGTGAGTTGAAATTGAGAACAATACTAGGTATAATGGAGTGGCTCTAATAATTAATTAGTGCTCCTAAATATTATCGTCCGGGGATACAATTAGATAACATACAGGTAGTTGATTATAGATAAAACCCTCACAAAATCTCCCTACGTAAAAAGCGAGTGACCAGAATTAAATAGGAAGCAAAAGGTCTTCCTACCCATTTTAAGGCCTTACGATTGGAGCTATCACTATTAATGATGATCATATCATAAAAATATTTTTCCACAGGGAGAAATGGATGCCTAGTACGAAGTACCCACTATACAAAACTAATGTCTTCTTTTAAAATAACGCACGCACTAGTGCATACTGGAAAAACTCATCTATCTAACGCCTTTCAAGTAGTACTACTTGATGATTACTACTTAGACAAAAATGTAAAAAGGAATCAAACCCAAAACCAGATCATAGCGCGAGATACGCCAAAATCTGCAGGATCGGCATTTTTTAACGCATAAAACAACACTTAAACCGAAACACTGAACCTCGCCGTCGGGAATAACGGCATCCATCGACCGTGTTTCACCACAAGTGTTTTCAAGGCATAATTCGATAGGATAACATTCTCCGCTGTAGGTGGATTCAAAACACAGCGGTGGCCCAATAATAATGATTGATGGATTGAAGGCATTTCTCAGAACCGACACCTATTTTAGCTACACAACAGCGTTGGCGTGACACAAATGTGGTCTGAAAAATAAGCCACACATTAAAAGTCGTGGTGTGGATAGAATATTTTCAATTGAAACACTTTCACGAGTGTGTCTCAACAGTAACTCAAATTGAAAGACTTTTCACACAATGATTTTTCGCTTTCATTCCTTCCGTTAATTTAGAGATATGTTTTCTATGAAAGTGAACAGACTGTGGTCAGTCATAATAAGAGAACCCATAGAAGTGATAGGGAATGATTTTTTTCCAGTACGCACTGTAGGCGTTCTTACATGAGATGGAACTAGCACTAGAGTAGGAAGATTCCCATATCAAGCATCTACTGCTCCGTGCAGGAATAATATTTGTGACATGATAATCATGAATCGTTACAGCTCATACTTAAAGCCCAAAAAATGTTGGAAGACCCATTTTTAGTAATCTAATTCTGATCCCTTACTTCTTGTGTTGGGGAAACTTTACGAGGAAGTTTGTCTATGATCAATTAGTTGCATGTTTAATATCTAATAAGATAATGTTAAGGAGGGCTAATAAATATTTCAGCGCACACAAAATTCACATGGATTGGAAACCACAACGTAGTACAACGATTGTTAGGCATATCGTAAGTAGGGTATTCTTCCCACGAATTCCAACGTTACACATTACGAGAGAAGGCAAGTTATCAAGAGACTGCAGATGAGCGGCGGGAAACGCCGGCAGTCTTCAAGAGAACTATCAAAACAAACTCACTTGTAAGTGCACGTGAACATGGAAGGCGTTGAAAGCATGATATGATCACACGGCCTTAAATGGGAGACGCGCGCGCCTCGTTTATAATTCACGACGGGGAAAATAGGGCGTAAAACATCCTTTGCATTGGGATGAACGAATCGATGATTGCACGAAAAATCACCCGAATCACAGGATCACCCGAATTTACGCATATGTCCACAGATAAGTTTAACCTCTAGAGAACATTTTAATCATGCAATAATTATGGCTTAAGCCATCATGCACCGCATCGAAGAGTCGTATGAGTTAATATTGGGATCACCATTTACAGTCCTTCTCTTCAACTGTTTTCTAAATTTATCAACAGAAGGAAATACAACGCATATTACCAGTCGTGAAATGATCGAAAGTATTGATTTTTGAAAGCACGTTTTCAGGGGAGGGGTTAAGGCAGCGGTCAAAATTACCGTTACAAGGAAGTAAAATCGAGAGTGAATGATATAACTGACACAATATATTAATAGGGCAGAGTGATCGTTTTATTCTGGCTTAAGTTTTCATAATTCACAACGAATGTCTATATAGATTCCATGCGTATATCAGTGGAATACAACTGACGTCTCAAGAGAGAGACACACACGAGACCGAACAAATGGATGTTGCTACTTCCCACGCACTATTTACATCCGCAGAGAATAACGAGATACACGATGGCACACACATCACATCTCCATCCACAGATACACTAAAAAAAGGTCGTTTTCCTCCCCAAAATACCCGCTACTTCTCAGATACAGCCACAAGGAGGTTTGAATCTTAGTACGTAGAATCAAAAGAATCACGATAGATAGCGAGCAGTTGGCTAGAGAGGCTGGTGGAACACAATCATGACAGCGGCGAAGAACAGACCACAGGTCCTCGTCCGAAACATTCCAAGAGGACACGACCACTCGGTGCGGGACGCACGTTTGATAGCGACGCACATCTGGGAGCGGAAAACCACGCCTCGATTACCGCAGACGAGTGAGAGACCAAACGATCCAATTCTAGCGGCGATACAACAAACAAATCGCACAGCACTCGCACACTGATCAAACAAGAGAGGACCAAACCACAACACAACGGATGCACCGAACAAAACCGCACGAAAAGGAAGAGACACGAGAACGAAACGGTTTGGGCAAGTGGAAGAAAAGAAGAAGGCTTTCTCGGAGACGACGACGAATTCGATGGGACAGAGAGCCCGGTCCTGTTGCCGGCTGGCCGAGGGCAAAACACAGTGAGGACTGGCTACGAGCATGTGCTTTCTGGCTCACAACACAAGCTGCTGCGCTGGTGAGGACGACAGTTGATGATCGAAGCAGGGAGGGATCTAGCAACTCGGGCGAGGGCCATGAGAGACGGAAAGGGGCGAGGGTGGGGGAAGTAGGGGTATTAAGAGGAGGGGTTGGCGGAGGGGTGGGAGGGGAGAGAGCAGAATGAAACTGCAAGAGGAAGGCGGGAAGCCATATCCCAGAGAGAGAGAGAGGGAGCGGTGGAGGGGAGGGGCTGGAGGGGAGGGTGCGAGACGTCAGAGAGGAGGAGGGGAGGGAGGGAGAGGGTGGGGGGGGTGGGAAATGCTGAAAAGAAAGAGGGGAGGGGAAAAGCGCGTGTCATGAACTTTCAAGTCTTGAACGCGGGAGAGCAGGATGATAGGAGAAGATGTCACTCAACTGTCTCCTCACGCGTGCGATCCGGGTTCGAGCACGGTGTGGGATTAGTGGGATATACTATGAATAACTCGTAGTTTTATTAGCATGTTCGTGTTCTTAGCACTTTCCAAGTGCCTGGTCTGTCCGCTTGTCGTTGTCCTGTGTGCTTTGCCTGCGTTCGGCAAGCGAGCGCGTTTCCCACTAAAGCGAGGATGAGTGCTGTACGCCAGGTGTGGAATAAGCCAGTGCCACACACCCTGATGATTGCACGGTACCTCATAGAGGCGGTCATTACAGTCCGAATTAGAATTTCGGTCCAAACCAACCACAGATATACTTGTGACCAAAAAATACCAGGTGCTTTCCCGGCGAATAGACAGATTAAATATTTCTTGGGTTTCCAGCGGGGTAAGAATTAAGTACGGGTAATTTAATTAAAATGCTGAGACTCTCACCCGGCTGTGAATCCGAGAAAACCTCATAAGTACATACTTTTCTTCCGGTTCAAGCAACCGTACCGGTATGAATATTTTTGATCACTCTCTAAGTTAGACTGCCTTAAATGCCAAGAAACACTCCCTCTGAAACACTCCCATAATTTTCATTTCAAATTCCCACCCGCGCCTTTCGTGAAAACCACCTTCTACACCAACCGAAATTACGTCTTTCCCTTTCGCGGTGATCATCTCTTCGCGGATTCACTATCTTCTTCAACACCATTTCAGTGGCTTAACCTTTTATCTAAACCCTTCTGAGCTCTCAAAAAAGAAGATTCGAAAACCTGCTGCTCCTTAGTCTTAATTTTGTATTCTTTTTATAGTATGTTAATAATTTAAACTTGTTAACGCTGCAGATTTTAAGTAATGTATTCAACGTAAAGGCCAATATCGGCTGTTTTCGAATAATTAAGTAAATACGAATGAACAAATCTCCTGATCGAGTTAGATTTTGTTGAAAAAAGATAGTAGAGGGCGATATTTTATGGAATTCCATAGAATGAATAAAAAGATATGTACAGTGTGTTCCGATTAATTAAAACACCTCGGGAAAGGTGCTCTTCGCTCCAACCAAGCGGCTGCCCAATTAATACAAAGTGTAACGTAAGTATGCATGTATGGACGCTGAATTGTAACAAAGAAAACTGTATCAAGATTAAAATCCAATATTTTTCTATTATCTATTGATAAAAATACGAGAATTTTTTTCTAAAACCCTGTGAAAGTATTAAAAAATACAATTGTTCTCAGTCTTCATGTAAATGAATGCGTGTTTATAATTAATGCAGCGGTAAGAGAGGAATGTGCAAACTCGGTTTCCTTCGTTTTAAAAGTGGTATTTGCGAAAGTGTTGGAAAAATATCATCAATGAGGGGCACGGTTAAACGGCATTTAGTCATAGGTAATTACCTGGAGAAAACTCAACGGAAAAATGGGCTCCCTTCCTCAAAATGTATTAATTATTATTACATTTCTTGTTTAAAGTATTAGTATTTATAACCACAGATCGAAATTTATATCTAAGCCTTACTACACTCTATCGCCGGGTAGACAAGCATTTATGGAAGTCTGTTGACATTTCAAAAGGCAAAATCTTGATAATTTAGTGATAAAAGCCTTAGGCTTCAATGTTAAACCGCTTGTTTTTCGCTAAATACTTCTTAATATTCGTCTCTGCCTCACGTACTCCATCATCACCTTGCTTCTCAGTTTCTGTTCCAACCAACCACTTCCCTTCACAGGAGACGACGGCTTCCCCTCCCGACTTAGTTTCCGTGCATCTCACACTGCCCACTCTCCTCGTCAGCCACCTGCAAGCTCACGCCGAGTGTTTCCTTTATGGTCTTACACAAGGACTCCGACATCAATTCACCCTTCATCTAGACCGCCTCCGTTGCCAATGCGATACTCTTTTCAATCGCTTTCATTCTCCCTCCGTTCTCCTCCAACACACTTCTCTACGTTTGTCCATTCACTTTAGAACTCAAAGAGACTGTTTTTGCGGAGGGAGGTAGGGATCTGGTTGGTATGGTGACTAGAGCGCTGTCTTCCAATCCAGATGGTCCGGGTTCTAATCCCGGCGGTGGCAGAGAATTTTCAGAGACTGCCCGATCCCTGCTTGAATGATGCGTGGAGGACATTTCAAGCGCAACACTCCGTCCGTCGGATGGGACGTTAAGCCGTGGGTCCCGTTGGCGCCTTTCGTTAAGAGCAGGCTAATGCCGACGCCGGGTTTCTCTCCACCCTTCCCTCGCTATCCATTCCTCACGGAGAAAATGTCTTTGACTGTCGGTCGCCTCCTCCAAATACCATACCTATCGGAGAGTGGTAATTTAATTACAGAAACACATGTAGACTTCTGCCACAATTATCAACCTCGCAATGTTTTCTTGATTCAACATTTAAGTTAAAAATACTCGTCATCGATTATTAATGATAGCCTATAAGAGTTGGTGAAAATTATCGTAGTTTTCGTTTTGTATGTCAAGAGGTAAATGTCGTTAACAGCAAGAGGAAAAAAACTTTTCACGTATATTATATAGTTAATAGCGAGATTAAAATACCTGTTTGGGTAAAACGACAGCGGCAGAGGACGCAATTCATGAGATAAATTAAGAAGGCATACAAGGCAAATAGCTGGCCTCTAGCAAGAGGTTCAATGTTGCATTATATACTACAAGTGGCCTCTTGCGCGAAATCACTCAAGAACTAGAACTGAGGCTATTTTCCCACCTTTGCGTCCATACATTTACTCATTTGGTCATACAATTCATGGCTTCACACGATGCATTTTGAAATGCAAGTTCGTATGTGCATTGGGTTGTGCAATTACATGCCTCGAGCAAACGCGCTTAAAGCTTAAAAAACATTCAGTCGGAAAAATATATTCTCTGAGTGTCGAAAGATGGCAATTGAAAAAGAAAACAAAAATTTAACGATGAAAAAGGCATAAACACGACCTAAAAATACCATAAGCCGAGTTTTTGTGTGGCAGTAAACTTATCACCATCTTCTTAATGATGAATCCCAAGATCCCCTATTAAAATATAAAAATCAGGCAATCCTACGAACTATACTTTTAACAAGAGTAAGTATGTGACCACTTTATGTCTAGATCGCTATATTGTGATTCGAATTTTCTTCATCCATCCTTTAGGAAATCATTTATAGATGTATATGATCCCCAAACTATATGAAAATATATCTTAAGCGCATTTTTACGTTTCACTGATTTATCATCAATTTGTGAAAGGCACCGGAACAACGCATACGTAAGGAATGTGCATTAATTTTTTTTAAACTATGCAATGCACACCTTTAACAAAGTGCTCTATTTACTATTAATCTTTTCTATTTGAAATTCAAATACATTAACCAGATCATTTATATCACAGAATTTGCAGGTTAAAATATAAGAAAGACTAACATAAAATTAATTTGAAAATCTTGAGCCTAATGCGAGCCAATAATTGAAAAACAATTCAGTTGACAATATACTTGTTTAAGGATGCAATATTAAAGATAAATTCATTTTTAACTCATGCACTTAATAGGAATACACGACGGTGAAGAGAAAGGATTTCAATGAAAAAATCAAAACTGAGGAACAGCTAGTTTAAAAAATTAAATTAAAATTATAGAGTACATTCCGGTTAATTGAAGCGCATCATGACCAGTGAACATAGCCTCAGTTAAGTGGTATTAACGCGAATTTAACGCTTTATTCCGTTGATAATCATTCATAAACGTTGAGGTAACGTAATGAAGACTATTTCAAGATTAAAATACATTTTTTCAGGTATCTTTTTGTTGAAATATGATAACGAACAAATGCAAAGATATTAAACAGTTTTCTGAAATTCTGGCAGTAGATTAAATGTAATATTTCAGGCTCCACGCATGGAAACGAGTGTGGAAAGAGACACAAGGAAAGGTGCTCAAAATTAGTTCAATGAAGAGGGAGAATGTAAAAATCGATTTAAAGTTTTAAAAATTGCATATATTCCAGCAAAAAATGGGCGAACATTACCGATGCGTGGCCCGTTTTAATTGGTTTCTGCCCCTAATTAGCCGGAGTAAACTAAAGTTACTTCCTGATCAGGGTTCGGTTCTAGGAGTTTTGACCTTAATAATAATAATAAATAATTTTATTACTCCACACATAAATTACATGACAATAGCAAAATTGAGTAATTTTAGGTAGCCGCGAAGGATAACCTGTTCGAGGCTACCATCCAAATTAATAATACATTATGCTTTACATATAGTGTAGCTCATTTTGTGTTACCTTGATAATCTATACTAACAAGTCTTAAGGGCGTACATGAAAAAAACAACTAAAGAAGTATTTATAATTCATTTACATCAATATTTTATAACCATATTTGTTCTACACTTTCTTTAGTGAGAAGCCAAGAATGTGCATTTTGCAAAAACTTTTTCAAAGACTTTGAAATACAGCATGACTGGGGTAACAAATTAAAAACCTTTGGTCCTACGTACAAAAAACATCTTTTAAACAAAGTCAAATTTGGTTGTGGTCAGGGCACACTTATTTTACGCAGAGTAAAGGGAGAAGGCAGGGACTGAAATATTTTAGAGTTGCCACTTCTAGCATAAAAACATCGTAGAACCTTATAAATATATAGATACCTCAACGGAAGCAAACGCAAATGAAGAAAAAGTAGCTAAGTATCTAATATGTAGCTAATCCTATTAATCCGGTGGCCTATGTAACCGAAATGTACTGCATTTTAGCTCAAATGCCAAAGTCGAAATCACATATTTTCATTTCCAGGAACATCCTGAGGTTCCATTGACACCAGCAAGAATGCGAGCGGATTTCAGAATGGTGAACGTAAGAGACTAGCTGCCTCGCTCTCCGCATCTCAAAAGACATGTCACTGTGCCACACAAAAAAGACAGATGGAAATCGGGAAGCCGGTACAACCTTTGGCCCGACCACACGAAAAAGCCTAATCCAGACCAAGATATGGACAACGTAACGCATAAAAAACTCACTAATATGTAAGTATAAATATTTTTTCGTGCTCACAAGATAGGCTTTTTGCTTAATGTACAGAAGACAATTACGAATTAGGAAAAGTGTCCAGCGAAGTGAGCATGAGAATTTCAATATTCTTTTTATCGAGTGGAGTGATCTATCAGGATACCTAGGGACATTGAAGGCCAAAACCCCTATCAAGCGAGGATATTGTGGACGACAGAGTGACAAAAATCCCTCCCGGGAGAGATAATAGTTCTTCGACCATGCAAACGGTAGAGGCGTAGTCAGGATAAAATATCGGTCCCAATATCAAAAATATTTCATGAGGAGTCATACAGAGTTTTCCCCACCACCGATTCCAAGTTAAGCATTTTGACTTTTAGGTGGCATTCATTTGTATTTATGACTCTCAAGATGTTTTCTATCCTTGGTGGAAACAGAAAAAACGGATAGAATATTTATATGTAAATTTAGGTCTAAACAAGATATTTCGATACTGAAGCCTAGAAACGGAACTTATGAGGGTACATACGCATATTTTGCACAAAAGTTCTTCTGCTCCCTTACGGTCGTACTGCGAGAAAAAACTCCAGAAACGTATTTATCTGAAAATTAAAACAACTTACGCCCAAGGAGAAAGATGAGGTAAAGAAACTACTAAGGGTTGCGTTACCTATCTTTGTATTTGCTTGGATGCTAGTAAATGCCTTCGGTTACGTTTATCTCTCTATTTTTCATTAATACTATCATGATAAATAGCCTTCTTTAACCTCGGACGACGTGACATGTGGAGAAAATAGCCTGAAAAACAACGCTATTTAAAATGCCATTCTTTCCTCGTACTATTAAGCATGGCAACTGTATCTCTATTAATGACATAAATACCGTCACTCACCAGGAAGAATAATTGCATGTTTTTTTTTAATGGTTCGTGTTCTAATGGTTTTTTTTAAACACTATTCGTGATATTTTTTATTACAGTGTGGGGTACAAGTTATTTAAAAAACATTATTCGTGGTATTTTTTTATTACCGTGTGGTGTGCATGTGGGAGTCCAATTGCATGCTGCGTACTAGTGATTGGTCACCCCAGCCAAATACCCTGAGGTGGCTGGCAGGGTATTCATGTGGATTATTTATTATTGTTAAGATAAATGTATTAGGTGGACGAAGGAAACCAAGGAACTGCGGATACAGACAGTGGCGAAGCCAGAAATTTCGTTCGGGGGGGGGGGGGGGAATTTTTGAAAAACAGGGTACTACGTAGAGGGTTTAAGGCTCCCGGATACATCGGCCACTTTCGAGTTGTGGATCTTTCCCCCCACCCCTCAAAAACTCGGCCTAGTGGCTAGCGAGCCTAGCCGACTAGCAACTGGCCTTGGACTCGAGGCAGGGAACATAGGGGGCAGTGTTTAGGGAAGGGAGGGGAGGCGATGTGGAGGGGATGGGTTCAGATGACTGAAATTTTGGGAACCTTCTCGCTCGGGTTTGCGACTGTTGAACAGCCGAGTGTCACCGTGCTCAGCCTCTGCGCCGCATGGAAGTAGACGAATCTCAAGGCAACACGGTGGTCTTCGAGATTGGGAAATGGATATTATTTACGGAAGTGTAGAGCACAGAGATTGGTGAAATTTCGTCTCCAAAAACCCGGAAGTATTCAAAAAATTTCTAATAATTGATTTGGTTACTAATTAAAGCAATCTCATGTAGTAGCGAGAAAATCAGGCAAGTAAGAATTGAAAGGTACAGTTTTATTATTCCTTGACATTTTTGAGAATATCGTTTGTTCTTCATGGTGTTTCAACCCGTCAAAATGTTTTAGAGATTTCGTTTTCAATGAAAAACGTAACTCCCGATACATAAAAATATTAATTTCTTAGTTTTTCCAATTTAAGTATTTCTGGAAGAAGGTAAAATGTTTTTAACTTCTCGTCCATGAGGTTTTCCCATAAAGCCTTGTCCATCTAATTTTTTTATTAAATCCACTTGGAGTACAAAAGAAAAATATACAATGCGTTTCTATATTATTTCGTATATTTCGTGGAGTATTCTGTTTCCCCTGGATTTCAAAGAAACTTTTGATCTTCGCTTCAGATAAATATTTCCTTATCGGATTTCACAGTAATCATCAAGTGTGGAATCTCGGGAGGAAATTTCTTCTTCCTGAAGGCTGCAACTGGACGTTAGGGATAACGAAGACGCATGCTATGGTATTTTAATCACTTATAAAAATTTCATAACTATAATCCGTACAAAAATATGTGCCAAAATTTATATATAATTACTAAAGTAACCTACCGATTAAGGTAGGTTTGTAATGAGTATTTACTAAACATTCTGGCTGTACTTCCTCCTATCATTTCCTCTTCAATTCACTATGAAATTCCTTTCCATCAAATCTCTTATTTCCTTTCTATCTCTCACTTAACCAACATTCTTTCCTGTAACACAGTTTTCTCTCCTCCCTTACTATGTCCTACACTTCGTCGTTCTTCTTCGTCTACGTCCGCTTCACTTTCTCCGTTCTTGTCCACCTACTTTTATCTTGTGTCTCAATCGTAGCTCGTGACTCTTTACGAACCGCATAAATAATAAGTTGACCAATTTATTTTTATTTATCCGTGGAATCATCATTAAGAGCGCATTTCAAATAAATTAGGATAAAGTAGGAATCCCATTTAGGTCTTGCCTGTAGGATACCTCAAAACAAATGACAATACGAATTGAAAAAATTAGTAAGCTGAGACCAGATACGAAACATAATAAATGCTCGAAAAAATAGCAATTTTTGTTAAATCTCAGCCTGCCGTGCAAAAAAAATATATTGAGCATTAAACGCACTATCAACCAATTAATTTATTTGGATTTTCTACAATAAGTTACCACTTACTTAATCTTTAAAAAATATGTTAAACTATTTGATCCTCTTATAATTTCTGACCATCAAGAAAACAATTTCGTCTTACATAGATAAATGAGCGTTTGAACGGAAAAATTACGCGTCGGCAAAATATAAATTTTTGTAGATCTTAAATTTAATGCATTGTTTTCAGCTTCTTCTTTAGGTTTATATCCTCTTATGGGGTAGAAAATTTTGAATACTTAGAAAAGGTTATGATGACGTAAAGGGAGAACTGTAAATCTACAAATATAGGTAAGGACGGTTCAAATTATATTTGATAGCAATCAAGCTATTGCTTTTTGGAGAATCAGCAACCAATTGCTCGAACTTTAATACCCCTCCCCAGAAGGTTATCAAGTAGTTTAATTATGATTGTACTAACACATTATTAATTGTTTTAATAAATTTTGGGTAACATCATAGAGTAAGTATATATTCTTACTCTATGGTAACATTTACTTCGGAGGGAGTAAAGCGTTGCGTGGATAATTTTATATTTCCTGGAAATTTGGTTAACTTAATTATGACTTTAGTCTTCTTGTGAGTAATCCTCATGCCATATTCATCGCATCTCTTGTCTAATGCATCCACTATACTCATCAGCCCTCTTGCTGACTGGCTAATCAACGCCTGATCGTCCGTGAACCTTACTGATTTTACATCATTCCTCCCACTTTTACTTCAGTTCCCACCTCATCCCACGCTTCTCTTGCCATCACCTCAGCGTATACTCCAGAAAACAATGGAGATAGTGAAAAGTCTTGCCCTACTACTCGGGCAAAGCTTGCCCTCCCAGTTTCTCCGTCCGCTACCTTCACTTGCGCAGTATTGGCCAAATGAAGATTACAAATGAGTCGCCTATCCCTCCAACTGACGCCTATTTTCTAGAGAATATCCATAATTTTGTCCAGTCCACTCTATGAAATACTTTTTCAAAATCCACGAATAAGGCAAACACAACCTGATTATAGCTTAGGTTCCTCTTCACGAGCGACCTCATAACCGCAATAGCATCTTTACTTACCGAAGAAAGATCTGAGGTTTTCCCGGCAAATGATGTTGTTGAAGTTTATTCGGGATTGCCACCGGATAAGGTTCTCCATCTCTGCCGACGTTTCGATGGCCGAGTCGTCCATCGTCATCAGGGCTTGATGACGATGGCCATCGAAACGTCGGCAGAGATGGAGAACCTTATCCGGTGGCAATCCCGAATAAACTTCAACAACATCTTTACTTACCTTTTCTGAATACAAACTGATCTTCGCCCAAGTAATCGATAGTCCTTTTCTCTATTCTTCTCTTTAATATTCTCATTACCACTTTGCCTTATTTTCCATTGTCGCGAAATCAGGGAGACGAAGGTCATATCAGGGAGAGCTCCCTTGATTTCCATGTCTTAGAAGCGGCCTCTTCCTTGGCTCAAGATTATGCCACACCACTGCTTCTTCTACATGTTAAATCTTTCCTGCCTGTTTCCGATGCCATGCAGATCCTCCTCTTTCCCCATCCATCTACTCTGAACTTCGATTTGCTCAGTTAGCATTCTTCCATTTTTAGCATTAATTTTTGACATGGCTTGTCCTCTTTTGCCGCCAGATAGCGACTTCACCTTGACGTACAACGCATCTACCTCTCGTTACTTCTGAATCTTTTCCATTTCCTCGCAGTCTCTCTCCTTGTTTTCCACCAATTCTTTCTCCCTTCTTAGTTTCTCACCGTAATAGATGATTATGTTTACTTAGAATTTTCCCTGTACTGTGTCTACGTTCTTCCACTTCCTTATCACCGCCATTTCTTTTTTAATTTCCTTCGTTATCCTAGTTTTCTTTGTCATACGAATCTCCAGAGGTTTCTAGTAATCTATCCTCGCATTCCCATTAAAGTTTCAACGTTCTATTTCCTCACCTTTATTATTTTACGAGTCTTTTTAATATTTCGTTTCGTTTCGTTCACCTTAGGGAGAATGGGATATATTTTTCGCCATTCCTTTACATCTGTTTTACTATTATGTGGTCTTTCTGATGTATCTCCGTATCCCTTGGACTCTTCCTGGTGGACTTTTGCACTTTAGGATAATTGGACTAGGTCTTTGTGACGAATAACTTGTTTCTCCTGCAATATTTTTTTGATTTCTCTTCCCGCTCGTTTCGCGTTTCCTAACCCAAAATCTCCTATTTCCCAGCCCTTCCTCCCTCCCCGACTGAGGCGTTATACTTCCCCATCATTACTTGGTTTTTTTAAACCAGGCATTTCACTTATTATTACCTCGTCTACTTCTATCTCCATACGAATGATAGCGGACTTGTAGACTTGAACTGCTACTAAGTCGGTGGGTCGTTCCTCAAACTCTACAACCAGAATCCATACCGCTTACCGGATTAATTAATACCGTTGTCTTACTCAGCTTCCCAATTAATACTGAAGCTACTTTTGAAGTTAACTTTCCTCTCTACCATAACATATATCCACCACAATATTTATGTGGGATGGGAGGTGGCATAAATTCTACCATCACCATATGGGCAATTTCTGCGTCAGATTTTGTTTTGTTGGTTTGCGGAGTATCTTCTAGATCTGTATTTGTAGCATCTCTGGAGTCACTGTTAATATTATCAATTTGTTCATTACCATATATTACAATGATGCTCGCTGTGAGATATATAAAAATGTTGAGTTATCAGTGCCAGCAATAAAATAAGTTTCGGACAAGGGTGCTATACCACTTCACCAATGCCTTCTTCATGAAAAAATATGCTTTCTTTTCTTTGCTTTTCACTTTTATATCATATTTTTTCATATGTTAATGCAATTTGCATGGCGCTACTCTGTAAAGAAAACTTTCAAATCCCTTTTCAAATGCAATTCCCGGCAGAAGTCTTTCTGGTAAAAACTAACGAAGCATAACATATCTATCGCAAAAAATTAATTTTATATTTTTTTTACTATTTTACTTTTATAAAATGCTACAGATAAATTGACAAATAAGTATCGATGCACGACGGACTCAATAATTTTGGCTATTTTCAGGCGGTGTATCGTTGGAGGACGTTGTTGCCAATGTTAGAATGGGCGTGAATGTTCACATAATCTATTCACGCATGAAAAGTAAATTGATAAAATTGTTAAAAAGTTATTTTATTGGTGAATATGTTCCTTTGTTCTTTGGGAGATTCTGGAGACGATTACTTATTCAACCAAAGCTTTCAGTTCGAGACGTGAGTAAAAAAAATATATCGTTAAAAAATATGCTTTTTGCGGCGTATTTACTGCAAATATTGGCTTCGCAGGTAAATCGACGAAATTGTGTATGGGAAGGTGCACATGTTTTATTAATAATAATAGCGTATAAATTCTAGAGTAAGGAAGGGCTGCCAGAGGTGGAGGACCAAGTGGCAACATCAATGAACACACAAACATCAAGTCAGTCTTCCGCCGCCTACGACCTAAGGCCCAGTGATGTGAACGAGCGCGAGCGGTTCAATAGTTTCCAAGTAAGCTTCCGCGGAGATTATGATGATATCTGGTGATTTTCCGGGTATTCTTCCGCGTTTATCCATTTTTAGGACAATATTTCCCCTACATTTCAGTTGGCTTCCTCAGGTCCACTGAAAAGATGGTAGTCCCATATGTCGTGTATGAGAGTGTTGTCTATTGTATTTAGTGATTTTTCAAATTTGTCCTTTAGGTTGGTTAGGTGTTGGGAGAGGGGAGGAATGTTTAGGTTATTTGCGATATAGTCATTTCTGAGGAACCATGGTGCATCAACAATTCGTCTGAGTATCTTGTTTTGGCTGACGTATAGTTTGCTTAGATTGGAGTATGAAGTCCCTGCCCATGCTGGGTAGCTGTAAGTGAGAAGAGGGCCTAACATGGCAAGGTAGATTGTTCTTTTGGTGTCGAGTTTCATTCGGCTTCTCCTGTTGAGCAGAGGGTTGAGGGAATTGTTTGCTGCTTGTGTCTTATTGGTGGCGTAAGCTATATGATTGTTCTAAGAGAGCTTTGGATCCAGCATTATTCCTAGGAATTTTACCTCCTTGGAATCAGGGATTTCTTCAGTTCCATAGTAGGTTTTTGTGGTGTTTTTATATTTCGCTTTTCTGGCGAAATTTTTGAAGTCCCAGTCGGTATTTTTGCCATTGAGGTCTCCGCCCAGATGCAAGGATGTTGGGCAAGTTTTTCGATAGTTTTGATGTCACTGAAAAGATGCATAAAGTTGTTCATATTATATACACCCCGTTTTCCGCCTTTTTTGTGGAGGTGTGCCTTGATTGGTTGCGATCTTTGAGGACCCGTTTCCTCGCGCTGGAGAGAGTGTAGCCGTCTTCAAGGTTGAAGTTCTTTGTTGTTGTGGCGATTTCAATTGCCTCCCTGATTATTCTCGGGTAGTAGCGGCCTTCTTTGTTCTTCATCGACACTTCAGTGGACCTAGGAAACCAACTGGAACCTTGGCGAAATATCGTCCTAAAAATGGATAAACGCGGAAGAATACCCGGAAAAATCACCAGATATCACGAACAGTTCAAGATAAGCCCATAATAGCTACTCTGTTTTATCACTTGCGTGATTTGAACTTGTATCGTCTCGGAGGAAGCGTCCAGTGCAACCATATATTCCAATGACTTCCGTCCCAGATTAAAAAAATCTTCGGGCAGTTCCAATCCAAGGGAAATATAAGATTATTCCGATAAAAGAAATAAGCATTTGCCATAGTGATTTCATTCTAATTTAACCAGAGGTCCTTCACTCGATACCCATGAAAATGTAACATTATTTGAAACTGATGCCTATTTTTTCGATTTATAAGGCTTACTTGATAATGATGAAACTGCGAGCGAACTTGCAGTAAAAACCAAGGGTCTAAGGATTGACGAGAGACGAATAGGACAGTGGGAAGATGAGAATCAAATTATCTCATTTTTATGCTGCAAAATATCAAAATATGCGGTGTTGCGTGGATTGCGATGACGCGAGTGCGGAATCCTTTCCTCATTCGTGCATCCTGTTACCTCTTTAAAAAATTATGGATCCCTGAATCAATTAAATAGTGTGCGATATGATATTCTGTTTAAGTTTAAAATAATGAGAGACACAAAACTAGTCCTAAAATATTTTATCTATTTTTAAGTTTCCAAAAAACGACACTCATTCCACAGAAAAATTAGACCATTACCCTGTATGTAGGAATAACGAATTCGAAAATGCTGCCATATCTTTTGCATTATAACTTACTCATCTAAGTTTCCGGCTCAATTGATCAAATAGACAAAAAAGAAGCCAAGAAAAATTCTATTTTAGGGACCGTAGAGTGCAAGCGTGGGTTGTAAGAGACCGATGTCTTAAATATTTTCCTGTCAATTGACAAATGCATGCACCGAAGAATTAGCATTTTTTATTACAATTGCCAATTTAGAATTAGCAAGTTTTTTATGAATTAAGCAAACATGTTTCCATGCATCATGCATAGTACAAGTTGTCCATGAGTTCTTGACTTGCACGTTATAAAAAACTTCAATTACAAAAAATGGAAAATTTCGGTGATAGAACACACGGATGTAAATCTGCACGCTGGTATACGATGCGTAATCTATGACGTGACTCGAGCTATCAAGAATTATATTTGTTACATAATTTTAGGCATTTAAACTAATGAATTTCTTAAAAAATAAACATTCGAGACTCATAAATATAAAGCTAATCTTTCATTTTTAGCAGAATTAATGTAATTGATCTTATTTTTCGTATAAAATTATGGCAAGGGAGATTGCACCGATGAGAGGAAACTTTTAATCTCGAAATGAACAGATGTATCAGGGTAAAATGCAGTACTGAAGCGGATATAAACTGACCAGGGTCATTTGTAGCAATCCTCCTCGCTGAGAATAAACCGGCATTACCGATAGCAAATGTACGAAGTATATCTCCTCGCATGCAATGTGGGAAATGCATCTTGGTTGTATTGATATGTTTTTTTTTGTAATTGCATCGGAACAAAAGAGTCAGGGAAAAATCATCATGGTATGACAGTATTTTGGCAATAAGGCACTGTTAAATAGTACGTGGCGTTCTGCGCTCCTACCGTGAAACAATTCATGTCCTTTAGCGTGTTGTTGGACAAGATTAAAATTCGGCTCCGAAGCACGCATCACACATACAAGAGCGACCCTCACGCGGCAAAGAGCAATGACGCAGCATTCTCCCCCGCCATACCCGGCAGCTCGGCGGCTGCCGGCGAACTGAAGGCAAGAGACTCCATACAAGCGTTGTCCCCTTCCACTGCCACGATGAGACTCGCTCAGTGGCTGAGGGCGATGTGAACGGGAGAACGTCGCCGCCGTGGAGAGCGCAAAAATAGCGTGCAAAGGTTCGCATAGATTGATTTAGTGCCGCTTCTATGAGGACTACATTAAAATAGTATAAATTAATATGAAGATAAAGGATTAAAGTTTATAAAGACTGTAAAACATTTTGGGTTTCGTCATTATACACGCCGTAGCAGGCAGCCA
Organism: Ischnura elegans; assembly: GCF_921293095.1. Classification (NCBI taxonomy): domain Eukaryota; kingdom Metazoa; phylum Arthropoda; class Insecta; order Odonata; family Coenagrionidae; genus Ischnura; species Ischnura elegans. Next base: position 107,714,125 of record NC_060253.1, on the reverse strand, counting down.
ATTTTACCGGATTTCGTGTTTTTCCGTGGTCAATATTGCAGCGTGAAAAACGAGAAATGAAAAATTACGATAATCTTTTCAAATATCGATCTTTCTTCTTCGTAAATATGCATTCAAATGTTATGTGCATAGAATAACAGAGGCGTTAGACGAATCGGCCCAGACGTCTGCAGCGTAGTTTTTGGACTAGGTATCCGGGAGCCTTAATACTAATTTTAACACTTTTCATAATCGAAAAAAACTTCATTTTTTCAAAGAAATCTTTTGCAAATTCATGATTTTTCAATATTTTATTTTCTTTTATGAAAGAAAAGTAATGGTATTTTTATATTTCGGGGGGGGGGGAGCTGGACACCCAGGACCCCCCCCCCCCCCCATGGCTTTGCCACTGGATACAGAGGTGCGAAGTGCAAGGTACAAAAAGCATTAAAAGCATTGGAGAGTTGGAGGGAAACGTGAGGAGGACAGAGAAGACATGAGAAAATCGCAGGCGATGGGGGGGGGGGAGTGAGGGGAGGGAGGGGGTTAGAGGGGAGGGGGGGTATGAGAATTAGAGGAAAAGAGAGAGAGAGAGTCAAAATGGTGGACGGAGGAGCACACGCCCGCCTCACTCCACGGCGACTAGACGGGCGAAAATAGCCACTGCCCAATATCCTCCTCCCTTCGCCGAAAACTCCTCATCCAACCCCCGGCCTGCATTTCTCGCGTCGCAGGACACCAAAACAGCCCCTAACGAACAAACGGACCCGTAGCAGCTCCACCTCGTGGCGACAGGAAACAACGTGTACAGAGGAACTAGCTGAAGGACGTCCCTTCCAGCCACTCAGAAATTGTGGTATGTTTCTAGTCCTGCCGCGTGAACGGCGGTGAAATATACTAGGATTTGCCATTAGGAAAAATTCCACTGGACCGGGAATCGAACCATGGACCTTTTTGGCTTTTCGGGCCACTGCGCAGACCACTACGCTATCCAGGTTCTTTAATTTCCGTGGCAATTATACCGAAATAGCTCATAGAAATGGCTCATAGAAATAAAGAACCTGGATAGCGTAGAGGTCTGCGCAGTGGCCCCGAAAGCCATTCCCGGTCCAGGGGAAATTTTTTCTCATGGTAATTATTGTACATCACAAGAAAACTAAGGTTATGCGGCTTTGTAAAGCATCACGAGCGAGGAATGTGAGACTTAAGATAAAGGTGGGTGGTGGAAAACTTGAGCAGGTTGAGCAGTTCAACTATTTAGGCAGTACGTTAGAGGAAAATGGATACAGTGGTAAGGGCATTAGGAAGAGAATTGCAGTAGCAAAGGAGGCGTTCATGAACAGGGAGGAGCTTCTGAGAGGATCGTTATGTAAGAGTTTAAAGAAAAGGTTAGTGAAGAGTTTGATCTGGAGTGTAGCTCTCTACGGTGCGGAAACGTGGACACTGAGGAAAGAAGACGAGAGAAGATTGGAGGCGTTCGAGATGTGGGTATGGAGAAGAATGGAGAGGGTGAAATGGACGGAGAGGAAAGGAACGACGAAGTGCTGGATATGGTTGGCGAGGAGAGGCAGCTTTTAGATGAGGTACGGAGGAGACAGAATGTATGGATGGAGCGAATACTTAGCGGGAAGGGGATGTTGAAAATGGTGTTAGAGGGTAGAATGTTAGGGAAACGAGGGAGGGGAAGGAAAAGAATAGGATTTTTAGATAGATTAAAAGGGAGTGGGCCTTACAGCGAATTGAAGAAGGTAGGGCTGGAAGGAAAGGGAGGCTCCCAGATCACTACTTTAGTACTCCATGGAAACCTACCTTAATCGGTAGAATACTGTAATAATAATAATTCTTGTACACTCATAAATTGTTGATAGGGACCAGTTTTATCTTCTTGTCAATTCTGATCTACCTACCACCAACATGCTACGGTAGATCACATCATAACAGAAAAATAAGAGAGATTGACTGTATAACTGATACATTGATACTATCTTTTTTCCCGCGATCGATAATTGACTCTAAGGGCAGCGTTAGGACTTGGAAATGGGTTAGTTGATTGGTAGTGTAGCTTACTAACTTATTTATTCCTTAATGCATGTTTCTGAATTATCCTAGTAGATATTTCTAACAGCATGTATTTTATGTTCCAGCTTCAAAGGCAGATTGCCGTCATGACTAGTTGGTGAGTTTTGTCTTTGCATGAATGAGAAAATATAATTTGATAATATGCGAAATATTTTTATGACCGCGTGGTATGCATGTGAGAATCCTCTGGCATGCTGGTGATTTATCACCCCCTGCCAAACACCCTGAAGGTGGCACGCAGGGTAGTATGTATATGTAGAACTATCACTCACTCCCTCAGAGATTACACTCGAAGGTTAGTTTGCAAAGGTGCGAGTAGAGCCGTGGGCGTACCCAGTGAGGGGCAGGGAGGGGGCAGCTGCCCCCCCTCCAGAAGCAAAAATCGCAAAAGTCTTAAAGCAAAATCAGTACTGAAATGAAACGAAAGCATTCAACAAATTTTCTTCAAACCCACGAAAAATGATATTTATAAGATAAGTAACTAAAGTAAAACTATTATTTCAAGGAAATAATCTCATAAACTAATGTCACAACTTGGTTTGACCCTCCACCCCCTAGATCATGGCTTGCCCGCCTCCTAGACCATGGCTTGCCCCCCCCCCAAGTTATGATCCTGGGTACGCCCTTAGGTAGAGCACATTTCAGACTAAGCTAAAGGTGGGTGAAACTAAACTTATTCGCGGCAAGAAATTTCCGGCCTGAACCCTTTAGAAGGTAAGTTGGTTACGTCACGAATTCATGCCGACCGTGTCACTGCTTCTCAGCGAGTCCTTGACCTTGCTTCATGGCCCTCGAGTATGTGGCTCGTTGTTGCTAACGCTCTTGAGAGCCATTCCTTCCCTCAATGAACGAGTAAGTGAACCAGAACTCTAATGACGTCACCAACCTATAAAATTTGGCGTTAAGTAACGCCATTCATTTTTTTGAATCTCTCGAGAGACTGGCGGAATGGGAAAGATTACTCTTCGTTAAAACTTTCGCGGGTGCTCGTCATTAAGATTAAAAACTCTTGGGTTATGTCGCCGCGTCAATTCTTGGGTGGCCCCAACGTTTCCCGACCGATGCTGGTCGCTCTTTTAAGGGATTATTATATAACGAAATAATCCCTTGAAAAAGCGACCACCATCGGTCGGGAAACGTTGGGGCCACCCAAGAATTGACGCGGGGACATAGCCCAAAAGTTTTTAATCATAATGGAAAGATTATTTTTCGCCGCAACTAATCTCTCTCTTCCATCCACCGCATTCTTGGAAGTGATTTGCCATTTCGGACTTGAGTGAGCGACTCCGTTGTTGGTATGTTTATTTCAACCTCATTCTTCCTCGAAGTGTAATCGCTAACTATCCAGATTATTTTTTCCTCGTGTTACTGGTGTGTTGAGTCCTCAACATACCTATGGAAATGAAGTGGAAACGTATTGCGGAGTATGTATCGCCTGGTCCCCCTCCAACCTCCTTCTCCATCTCATTTTGCTGTCCTCGGCAATTAAAGCTTCCCGAATGGACCAAAACTTTTTGTCATATTTTAGCTTAGGCAAGAATCAATTGCTAAGCTAACTTTAGGTTTTCTATAACTACCTAGTGATTTAATTTGCATGTTAGTATGTTCGTGTCCTCCCCTAGTTTCTGTTCTGACCGCTTATCGTTGTCCGGCAAGCTAGCGCCTTTCTGATTGAGGCTAGGATGATTGTTGCATGCCCGGTGTATAATCACCCCGTGCCACACTCCCTGGTGATGGCTTGCTCAGTACCTTGTAGATGTAGGTGAATGGATGGCGATTTCGAGAATTGAATGGACGACCCAATCGCTGGACTTAATGACGAATGACTTCTACCCATGTTGTGCAACGAAATAATAAGCGACTATGGATAAGATCCATTGTTGTACTGCAAAAAAGGCTCATTAGAGTAATTTAAAAAAAGAGCCGTCTTGAAAGTACCTTTCCTTTATTTTGTAGTATAGGTTTGCTTCCCTTGAGACATCTTTTTGTTTACAAGGTTTTACGTCGATTTTTCATGAAAAGTGGAAATACGGGGTTATTATTATACAGCCGTCCTTCCTTCACCCTACGAAGATCACGTATTACTTTACCAAGACCTAACTTCACGCTGTATAAACGTTGTTTCTTGTTTATAGGCCCAAAAGTGTATAACGTAATTATGAAAAATATACAGTCTTGGTTGTTTAGAATGCAAAGTATGAAGGATATTTTTCTTTGATATAATACTATGTAATACATGTACGTACTTACTTCAATTCAAATGCTGTGCCAAAAATGTTTATATGTCAGCATGACCCTATGTAAATGATGATAGCCATAAAACAGATTGTCCTTAATGGCTACCTAAAGTTACTCCTTTTTATGTAATTAATTCTATTCTGTACTTTTTATTTTTTGGAGAATTAAAACAATTTATTTATTTATAACAGGGAACCCTTTGGAGCAGTGTGTAGAGCGTTGGGACGATGAACGAAGGTTTCTCGATTCAGTTTCTGGACATTGCACATTGCACAACCACAATTAACACCATAAGATGGCATTGTCTTGTACATGTCGTCTTTGTCGTCTTTATTTCACAAGCGAATTTAGGACTAGATAGTCCTCTCTTACATTTAACTTGTTTGACAATCATATACATCCATGCCCTGGATGGTAGTCAAACGACCCAGGTGGGATTCGAACCCGCGACCTCTAGGTTAGCAGTCGGGGACTTTACCCCGGCACCACCGAGGCAGGCATAATATAAAATAATCATAATAAAAATATATGTGTGTAATCAGCTTCAATAAAACTTTCATAAACGTTGCATGTGACTCGATTATTTTTTAATAGGATAAAAGTGAAGGTAGGTCAAGATATCTGTTGGGCTCCCCCTTGAGTTTTCTCTGTATCCGCTGCTGGCCTAGCTTAAATATCAGGAATTCACGCGACTTTGGCTTTGTCTGGGATGAGTTTCACCTTCACCTATCCAAAACAACCTTCGGGTTGATGTACTGAGTGAGTGATTTATAACGCGAAAGGCCAATCAACCCATTTGCACGAATCTAAAATTTACTCGTGCGCATCGCAGATCACGTTGGCGAGCTCACTGTTATCGATCGATCTTTCTTTTTTCCGAATTTACTAGGCATACCTTAGCCTATGTTGGCTCTGCGCTCCTGCAAAGATTCCCATGATAACTCTCCTAATATATAGGTAACGCTGCTCATTTCATCTACCGACATTGCTCTTCATCACCTCATGACTTAGGGACCGAACCTATCACTCCCCTCAGCCATACAGCATTGGTGCTGTTCTGCATACTTTGAGCCACACGTTTTGTGCGTAAAAGAGCGAACTAATAGTCGTAGGACTCGATCGTAAAAAATGTATTAAATTGTCATATTATAAATTACGAAAGAGATTAATGGAGCAAGGAACGAATGTGAAGTCAAAGAACTCCATTTCTAGTAAGTGTCTCAACGGTTAGGCCCATTTCAGAATTAGTTATTGAACTCAAAACAAATTCATGGGTAAGGACCAGAGCGGTGCATACAACCTGTGATTGTAGACGCACAACTGCTATTCTGTGTGCATCGGTCAAACTTGAAGTGCCATGAAATAAGTGTTTGAACGTAGAAGTTTTGGACAGGAGTTGATCCCGTCTACATTTCGCTAAGCATTTGTTAGACTCCAATTACATCAGTGATTTTAATGAATTTCTGAACTTATCCTTAACCTTTTACTCACTGAGTGCAAAACGATCGAAACATAATAACTCGCAATGAGTCATCCTAGCATTTTTCGTGATCACTTCCACCAATACAGATCGCTTCACAAAGGATATTGTTCACGTCGTCTGAGAAAACCTCGTCTCCGAGTTTACTCAGTAAATTCAACTTTGCTCCACACTCCTCAGAAGATCCCCATCCTAATAGGTCGTTTTCCTATTATTTTTTTATTGCCTAAATCGAAAGATTATTACTCCTGGAGTACGTATTTCACGCTTTTAGATTTTTAAATGACAATATCTATTTTTCGCGATTAAATGAAAAGTGAAAATTTTCAAGCGCGCGAAAATGCGACGCTTAGGTATGAATGCCGGGAAATATCTCCGTACGTCGTATTTCTGGTTCCCCCTCCCGCCCGGTGAGGTGACCTTGAGACGAGGCTTAGCGCTGATACGTCGCAGGCTGCTAGCGTGTAGCTGAGTACCTTGGTGGATGGTAGCGCTTGGCTTAAAAAAGGTTTATTAATACCTTATCAAACGAAGAAAACTTTCCGACCTTAGCCAGTTTTAATAGGTGATTATTAAGACATGTTTCCCTGAGCTCTGTGCCTCATGCATGCATTGGTAATCTCAGAGGATGTAAAACTCTTATCTACTCGTATAGAAACTAGGTCCCTGTGACGTCACGTGGAGTGGCATCGCATGGGCGCCAATCTGGCCTTTTTCAAATGAGGTTAAAATTGACCATTGCCAGTCGTCCAAACTGTGATTTATAAAACCAAATAATAGTATATTATGAATACACTAATGGTGGGTAACGAATCGCAATCAATGCCTTTCGTTTTCTTTGATGGAGGAAACTGCCCTATTGTCCCTGCATATCGGAAACGCTGCATTGGTTCCATTCAGTAGACCTGGAGCCACACGATTTGTGCGAGGGGTGGGCAGAGGGTCAACCTTATTCCACCAAGTCTAACGCGCGTGGAAACGAGGGAGACCCTCAGGAGGCCATTCCCATGCATGGAAATCCCGCTCCCCCCTCTTTCCTCCTTCCAACGATTCAGGGGTGGGGGGGAGAGGGCGTCCTCCTCACGCCTTTGAGTCAGAGAATCAATTCGGAGAATTAAAAAGTTCCACCGTCTGCCCCTCGGGGAAAAGGCGAGCCCAAAAGGTAGATGGGAGCTGACCGGCTAGGCTCCGAGTAATTGAACGCATAAAAAAACTTGACGATAGGGATTATGATGGTTTTCTTTATCGGATTCCATGAAGGAGCCCTCCTAAGAGGAATCCGAGGAGAAAAGGAAATAAAACCTTGTTCCTTGGAATATGATTGTTGGAAAAACCCCCCAAAAAAGGAGACAACGTCAATCCACCACCCCTGAAAATGGCATTCAAGAAAATGGGAGTTCAGCAGCAAAATACGTATACTATGCATGAGAACGATTCAAGAGAAAATGGGGAGTTGGCCCTTTGGGGCTTCAGCGCCTTTACTCGGTCGGAAAGACAAGAGGGCTGGAATATCCCATTTTCCGTGAAAAATAATGCCTTAAACACCAATGGGCTTTACTTCCATAAAGTTTTTAAAAAATCATGTTGATATCTGTACTATCCCACTACCTTTACAGATTTCAGCATGAATGACAAAAAGTTAAGACTTTACAAATTATTTTGATTATCTATCCAACAAACCAATAATAAATGTATCAGCTACAATATTATTTGCTCATGTTACACAACTTTCCAAAAGGGTAATTTACCATTTCTTACAAAAAAAAAGGAATTGGCCGCACAGTTTGTGTGCTTATATCCCGTTGGTTCTTCCTGGAGCACTCTTGTAATGTATTAACAATTGCGCATATAAAACTAGCATCCTTTTGTTATTCAATCAACCTCTCAAATTTGGATTCTCACTTAAATGACGAATTCTTACACCGTCATTACTAAAACCTGATTATGTTCTGGAAATGCACATTGAAAGAGGCCTCATCTAAAAATTTAAATTACATCCAGAATACCGATGTATTAAGTTTTCGTTAATACCCCGGGTCAGCGAACAGACCCATTAATCCCATCCGTCCCTCTTACAAACGTATATATTCATCAAATGATTTATATAATTATTATAACAGTCCAAAAATTTAAATTGAAGAAGTTCCTACGAAATGGCTCTCGCGTGCCAAATGTAATAACATGAAGACATTAAATAAAATAGTTAAGTACATGCATTATGCGTGTTGAATTATTGCTTTGGTCAATTAAAAATTTAAATGATATCTCCTTCAACACTGATTTTATACATCTGAAATAAAAGGTTCTAATTCATAAAAGTCATGTATAATTCTTCGCGTGCAATTGAATATCGAATCATTTCGATTGATATTAGGAACTTCAAACAGGGAGAAAAGCTCCTTTCTTTGACTACCATGGCGATTGAATACATTTCGAGATAGATATTGGATAATAACTTCAACAAATTCATCGATTAGTTTAAAAAATAAGAGCACTCATTAGTGTAAATTCAAATTAAAATCTTTCAGATGATTAGAAAAGCAGCATGCAAGGGGCTCCCTTCTTTCATATTTCAATGTTAATTTTATTTACATTCCCATTACTGCAAAACCCTCCCAAGTGTCTAACGAAGGCCACCTAGCCCTGCATCGATAGATTAACCCCCGTGATCCAAGTAACTGCGGTGTAAGTAAGGTCGAGGGTGTAAGAGATACTTGAGGCCAGCGAGGCCCTATGAATCCCTACAACACTACCCCTATGAAGGCTTTTACGATGGTCGGCTATAGCCAACGAGAGTAGATAAGGAATTTAATTCAATGGGCCAATATTTCGATGGTGGTGATCGAATTATGGTCGATGATACATATCATTGCCAATTGGTCGATGGTCATTGATGCCTTTTGAAAATAAACAGAAAAAATAAGATAAAACCAATTTTTACAGAATTAGCAATAGTAATAGTAGTGTAGAAAAAAATTTGGGTCTTGTAAACGAAAATCGAAAACAAAAATTATCTTAAGACAAACCCTATCCTCCCCTCTCAATTCATCATTATTATCGTCAGTAATTGTTCATACTTAATCCCCAATATTAACTCTCGATGTCAATAATCGAGCCAGTACGTAATGATCAAATAACTGCTGAAAATGAAAACCATTAAGATGATGCATCACTCCACTCAACATGCACAATTTTGTTTTTTTTCAGTTACGTATTACTTGTTGAAAGCTTAAGTCATCTTCTTGACCTTTTCGTGATACGTAGATTAGACCTTTGTCACCATTTTTGTGTACCTCAAATACAAACATGGATCTATGAAATTGATAAGGTAAAATTTCAAATTGAAGCTACAGGCTAATGCTGAAAAGGCCTTTCCAAAATTCCCCGAAAATTTCCAGGTGATAGATTTATTTTTAAACACGCAATACATTACAGAAAAAGAACCGTTGAGGGGACTGATACGTCACTTTAACAATATCATAACCGTTGGTGATGGAGCGGCCTTCACAAGGGCATGGTAGTCGAAACCTTGGTCGACTAATATAAGTCTGAGGAAATTACAAAATTGTCTATTTCCTGATTTATTGACTTCTCCAGGTAATTAAAATACCACCTATGAAGCCTATGATAATTATTGACCTAAAGTTGACGATTAATTGTGAAACTAAACATAGGTATTTATTCCTTCCATCAACGAGCGTGGAGACTTCAAAGCTTCTCCGTTGGAGTTTCTCATAAGCTCCTCACCTTTTTCCTATACAGATTTACCGCCACACTATAGTAGCAAAGCTGAAGGCCTTGAGTCACATGGGATCGTTGGGGAAGCCCCGAAGAGTTAAAATTGCATGCGAGAATCATTCTCTCTCCGCCATCGGCAGAGAGTTACCGTGGTATCGTCGATGGTAACAACTGACATAAAGATTTCCTAGTGACTACCGTGCAGATGCATTTCTCTGGGTTCCATAAGGGTTAGAGGAGTTATTTCCGACATGTTTTGGCAACTTACTCCGCTACGGTCTTTAGGGGTGATGCCTGCGGATTAAACTGTCGAAATATGCCGGAGATAACTCCTCTCACCCGGATGAAAACCCGAGAAATTTATCTGCTCAGCTGTCCAAGATGTTTCCGTTTGATCCGCCATCGTAATTCACACCTCGTGAGGTTGAGGGAGGACTCTGGATGGCCTTACCTTCTTCCCCTCCTCCACGAAGGCCCCTCTCGTCAGGACCCCTTTTCCGCAGCTCACCAGAAAGCGAGGCAAGAGGGGTGGAAAGCACGCGGCCGCGGCAGTTTCCTCCGCAGCCTTCCAGAGAGGGGAGTTGGAGAAGGCGATGATCCGAAGGGCGGAGGAGAAGTCCCTTCTCGGAGGGTTGCTTGCAAGGGGGGATGGGGAGGGGGAAGAAACGAGGGAAAACTGCACCTTCAACCCCTAAAGCCTCACACTCCTCTCCTCCCTTCCTTTTCCCTAACCACCCCTTCTTGATGCACAAGTAAACACTTCAGGAACGTATCGGAAGAAATAAAAGCAGGAGTCCAACAATGGCACCGCGCAAGCAGGTCCGGAGGCGTCGTGCAGAGTCTCCTGACCTTTTAATTGCCGACCAAAAGAATCTGCAATGCCTTACTCTTCACTTTCCTCACTGGTCCTTGGCATTTTATGCTATTCTCCCTTCATATTCGCCCGTCCTCGCTGCACACGTAAACCGGACTGAATCAGGAAGCAATCAAAGGCGCCGACCAAGAGGAATACACCACACCAGGAAGTCCAAACACAATTCAGTGGCGATGATTCCCGCCCTTGGGTCGCCGAAAAAATCCACCCTCCTATTTCTCAACTTCTTCAGTGCTCCAATTATTTCTTTCTTACATTCACCCTCTTTTTTCGCTTCTGCCCTCTACACTGAAGACGAAGGACTTAACCTTGTCTGAATTCCAAAACAATGGTTGAGTAAGAGGAAAACCCTTCACAATAAGACGTCGCGAATGTCTCCACCCTTTATTTGCCCACGATAAAAATCTGCATAGCCTATTTCTCACCTCCCATACTGTTCCTATATTTTTATCTCCTTACTATGAAAGTTTACTGCTCCCTCCCCACAGCGCGGGAGGTGGATGTAGAAGTTAGCGGTGTCTACAGCGGTGGTTGACGGTGAAGGGAGGAGTAAACAGGGGGTTGAAGGGGGACGAAGAGCCGAGTTTCCCTCTCTGCACCGAACCCCTCAACACGACACTCCACCCGTCGACTGGGTGGGGAGAAGGTGAGAGAAAGAATCACCGCCGCCCAATAATATCTTCCCCACAAGGTCACTCGGCGATAATCGCTTCCGAAGGGTGGGGTTTGACGGTTGGGTGGGGGGGTGAATGCCTACTAATACATATCCCGCTATCCTCCACACTTCTTCCTCCTCCCCCTCCTCCTACAACTACTTATCTCTCCGTATCTCTTAACCCCTCGAGTGTCCTGGCCTCGCTCGACACGCCACGAAAGCTCACTGCCTCTCGGCGAAACTCGGCACGGTCCGGGGCGCGGGAGGGGAAGTGCGGGGAGTGGGAGGGGGGAGAGGAAGACGGCGCGGAGGGAGGGGAGAGAGTGGGGGAAGGGGGAGAGGTGTCCCTCCCCTCCTTCCCCCACCCTCACAAAGTTTCCCCCGCCCCTCTCCTCGCCGTGTGTCGAGTTCTCCGGCTGCTCGGCGACGTTGGATCGCGGCGAGGAGGCAAAATTTTTCTCCATTCTGCCCCGAACGCATATGCTATCGTTTCCAAAAGTCTTGGTGCGCACCTAATGCTCCACCCACAGGTTGAACGACTGGGGAAGATTTAAGAAAAAACTCTTGAAGGTTGGCAAATACAACACAAGAACTTTGACCCTCGCGGAAGAGGCTTATTGCTGTGATTTTGTTGATTATTAAGATAGAATACAAATTATAAGCGCTTAAGTATTATACGAGAAAGAACAGAGTGAAAAAAAATCCGAAAAAATATTGTAATATCGATAGCTATGTCATTAACCCTTTTAGTGCCAACCGATTTTCTAGATATGTACTATGCTTAAAGTACCGAGGCATTTTTGCTGATTTGAAAAAGTTCTCGAAAAAAATTAGGCCTCAAAAACAACTCAACGTATTTATTCAAAAACTCAAGGAAATCTTTATTAAATGTGGTTTAATCTTTTTAATGTATCATTTGACAAATTCTTGGTATTATGAGTTAATTCACCCTGCTCGCGGCGTGAGTCACTTGGTCCGCAGCGTCAACTAGCCATCATTGAGATCACTGAGAAAACTTAAACTTTGATCGAAATCTAAAGCGGGAGGGATAGCCATTTTCGGGACTGAGAACTCAAAGGATAACACTGGGATCGGTGCGAACATGGACACGACTCGGTGTTCCTTCCGCTGGGTGTTAGACTGCAGGTATTGTAGCCCCGTCGCAAGACTACCTCATCGCCTCTGGAAGGCGTATGGTTTTGCCATCAAGGACCACTGTTATAACGCATTACGTGTCAAGCCCTCTAGAGTTTTTTCTCCACAAATTCACCCCATTCATTAAAACAGTGAATGGAGCACAGGCGCACACAGAATTTCGGAAGTGATAGCAATAAGATGAAAGTCTTGAGAAGAGTGAGAGATAAGGGAAGACGCCTGAAAACCTTGGCAAGAAGGCGGAACAATCATACAGCCCTTATTTTGAGACATAACGGCCGGATGAAGAAATCGTCGAGGGAGAAGTTGATGGCAAGAGTGGAAAAGAAAGACCTCGAATGAAATACATGGAACAGGTAAATAAGGATGTGAAAGAGAAGAAATACGAAGGTGTGAAAAGGCTAAAGGCAAACTGAGAGCAGACTTGAGTGTAGATAATGATGACCCAAATGATTGCTTACCAAAACATCCAAAAAATGAGTGCTTGCACTGCCAACGTTTATTTTCTTTTCCACCCGCAAGACGCCCTTTATCATTTTAAGGGGTTACATATGTATCTTCCCAAAATTTAGGGGGGGACTGAAACCATTTACCCTCCCTGCTCGCTTCGGCCTTGCACTCGTCAGTGAAATACTACAAGGATGAGAGAAATATAATTTTACGTTTTTTCGATATGTTATGGCGCGGTGGCATTCTGATTGAAGAGACTACATAAACTCTTCAGACCTATCAAGCATCTTGAATTAACCTCTAAGTTGGTTTCATTTATAGTAATACCAAAAAGAATCATACCATGACTTGCAAATAATTTACGGGTCAAGCTTGAACTGGGCCCACGTGATTTTTTTATTTAACACTGTATCTTTTCCACTACTATTGAAAGGCAGGTGACTAACAACTATTGGATCATACTATCTCCTTCTATCCACCAAACTTTCCTTCTCGTCCATTCTCTTATTTTCTCCCAACAATTTCCAAGGTTGAGTACATATTATCCTCCTTTTTGCCAAAGACCTCTGCCTAAATTCATCGCAAAATGTCTACCACAACCATCTAATTCATCTTTCCCTCATCTCCTCCGAGTCTCCTCTCCTACACGACAACCTTGAGTCACACCTCCTTCATATTTCTCTCCACCCAACCCAATTTCATCATTCTTATCTACTCTCTCAAACACCTTCGCCCCGTTATTATCCTCTGCACCAAAATTCCACGAATCTACAAAGGGCACATCGTCCTTCTTTAGAAACGTAGGCTACTAGGAATTAAGTCTCAACATATTTTTCAAAGCCGTAGCCAGAAAAAAAGGCAGTTTTATTTGTTAAATAGGTACATTTTGGGGGTTACATGAGGGGGTATACACTATACCTGCACTCAACACCGTATCACTAAAAAATTCCGGGGGGGAGGGGGTTGAATCCCCAGAACCTCCCCCCAAGCTCGGCCTTGTTAAAGATCCTTTGATAAATGTATCAGAAACTCATGCATAAATAAAGGCATAAAACACGGTCATGAAATAACTTTTTTCTTTCCACTCGGTTTTATTATAACCCAATCGATTTCAACGAACAGAGCGGTATTTTCAAGCGAGGAGTGAGGGAAGGATATAATCCGAAGATTCAAGTGTAACGGAGTGGAATTTTTCCATATTGAAATAAATACCAGAAATTTTTATTGATTATGAAATTTATTACCACATAGGTTTCCATGTTACAATATTACCTTGAAGATGATGGAGTCAAATTGAAATCTTGGTCGTAATAAATTTTCTGGTTGTTGAAAAATTTCAAGTTTTTATTTCAATATTGTTTGGAGGGAACTTCGAGGAATTTCCGCGAGAAATGACCTTCACCTATTAATTTGAATAAATGCACGTATCACTGGTGAAAAACGGATGAAAACTGGGAAAAACGAAGGCATTTATTCGAAAGCAAGTATTCACATAGTCAAGAACGTTTATGGAAGAAAAATCGAGGATAAATACTGCTGAAACAATTCTGCGATAGATTCAGCATTTGCGGGCTCCTTACGCTTACATTGACAAAGATTCACGACTGATTCACCGGCTATCCTGCTGGCGTCCTCAGGTGAAGGATAGCAAGAAACTTCACAGTCGTCTCTTATGAAGGGCCTTTTGGAGACCAAAACCAGGGAACTTGTTTCACTCGCATGGAAGTGGAATTGTATTCATGTATGGAAAGGCATAAAAAAGATGCTGCCCTCTCTCACTGACCAAAAATGTATTAAGCTACATCAAGTACAAGGGAGTGTTGGGGAGGCAAAACTATGAATAGGAGTGAATGAAAAACGTGATTTAGGCAGACTATTAAAGATCAGCCTATGAATCCTAAAAATAATTCTAAACCTAGTGCCTTACATACATGATAGAGAAATTTTGTGCCGCGAAATTTTAACTCTGGATAGCTGACGCCAGTAAGAATCAAAATAATCAAATGATGTTCAGGTCGAAATCGCACCATTTATTAAAATACATAAACTTTGAGCCAAAAGCTCCGATTGGCCGCCTTTTTTTTGCCTTGTTGCCGGTTGCTATGGACAAAAGCAAATGCAGGCAAAGCAGTCGAAGTGATAAGTTGTCCGCAACATCCGGCAACAGGGCAGACTCGCGACCAATAGGAGAGCTTGGATTTTCCTCTTTGTAGATTCATACTTGGATCCACCATTTCTAACTCACGTAGACGTGCCCCCGTATCTGAGTAAGTTAATTACATGCGCAGTTGTTGCATTGAAGTTATGGGAAAGTTCGAAACCGAAGTAATTAAAAATGTTTTGTGCAGTAAATAATCATACTTAGAACCAACACAGGAGATACAGTTACTCTAGGAAAAGTTAATTCTTATTTTTATTAAAGACTAAATTTATTTAAATTATGACTACCTACATATTTACCCTCATTTGTCCCTGGAGGTCGATTCCCATTTTGCTGGCCCGGCGGCATCCGCGTCCGATCTCGTCGGCTCTCGGCGATGGAAAGGCAAACGATGCGGCTAGCATTAACTACCAACCCTAGAAGTTTTCACGGACATTGCCGCATCTGTAAAATTGGACGGGTTGGGTATCTATGTCATTGAAAACAATAGCACAGAGGCTAAAGAAATAAGCGCAAAGCTCATTGGCATCAGAAAGCGGAAAATAAAGGAACTTCCCGAAGACGTCCGTCTTCCAAAATTTTGTCCTCTTAACGCTCTCATACAACCAAGAATTATAAAACCTATATGCCCCTTATGACGGGGAAACAATCATATCCATCACTTAACAAAGCGTACAATATCCAGTTGCGAATTCATCCCCACATTCTCCGAAGTATGCTTCGCCCTCGACTCACCTAGAGAAAGTAGTTTTCTCTCGCCGAGACGTCTGTGAACACGGCCGACATATTGGGCATTGAAACTGCCTCAGGGCGCAATCGTACCCGTGGTGTAGTGGGTAAAGTATAATGTAACAACAAATCAGAGGTCCCACGGATCAAGTCTCAGTGATGGATGATTTGGTGCTGCACGTACACAGTGGATATACGCATACATTTTTCTGACCTTACAACTTTGCAACATCTAGCACGAGGTCCAGAGGATGCTTCATGGCTCTTGAATCCCTACGCGTCTATTGATAAGTTTCAATTCAACTCCTATCTAGTATAACCATTGCGGCAGTTGACTGTGGAGTGAATATTGACCACCTTTTCCGCGTCGTAATCAGAGGTCCCTTTTGTCCTTCACCGACCACCTCCCTACTCTATACCACGGTGGCCCTCATGCTTTCTATGGTTCTAAATGTCATATGCAAGGGGCTTTGTCGTGGTCTACGGTGTTTACCCGTATGCCGTAAAAAATTAGCGAAGGCGCTGGCGCCGAGGAAAACAACTGCCGGCCCACAGTTATACATATAGCAATACTTTCATCGCCGAGGGCCGATGGCTGTTTTCTAGGTCATCTTATTGTACACACGATTTGTTGTGATGGACTTATAGAAGTGGCAACACCACGATATTTTTTAGGAGAGGAAACGTTTAGTGTTAAAACATGAATGGGAAATTAGTCCACTCATATGGCCATTGATGAATGTTATTTAAAATAAACGTCGAGGATTATTTTACACTATACCATGATTGGATACTAAACGCAATTAACATGTTTTGAATTCCAAATTGTACTTATTGACACCAAAATTCTAAAAATATTGAGGTAATTGACGGTAAAGTATCTTTCAACGAGCCAGAGATTCCATGGCACAAGTCTCAGTGACGGATGATCTGAAATTGATCTCTGACGCCAATGAGCTTTGCGCTATTTTTTCCGCCACTGTGCTATTGTTTTCAATACTATAGACACCCAAACTGTCCCATTTCACTGATGGGGCAAGGTCGGTGAAAACTTGGAGGGATGGCACTTAGTACTACTTTCACGGCGATCATTGAATACAGTTATTTTCCCTCTTTCAAATATTTCCACAAACGGGAAATGATGTCCCTGATATTCTAAATGGCTTTGTAATATGACGATTTTTTCTGCTCCAGGCGTCGTTATCTTTTTCAGAATTAAATGGATTGCATGCGGAATAGACTGCAATTAGTTATCCCGTATATTGGCTACACAAATAAGTATTGAAGTGTTAAGTATAAATTTTTGGCTGCGACCCATGGAAGCTGGAGTACCTCAAGGCTCCATCCTCAGCCCGTTCCTTTTTACAATTTATGTAAACGACATGCCCTCCACACGCAAAACATCGCTCCACATGTACGCCGATGATACAGCAATTGCCGCTACATCATGGAAGGGAGATACAAACATAGGCAAACTCAACACTCACCTTAGACTAATCCATAAATGGACGAATCTCTGGAAGATTCGCATCAACGCCTCCAAAAGCACACACATACACTTTTCACGCAGAAAAAAATTCGGCCCACAAACACAACCACACATCAACAAAATCCGTATACCAAGAGCCCGATCACACAAATTCCTCGGCGTCTATCTGGACAGCAAACTCACCTTCCTACCCCACTTAAAATACAGTACTGCTAAAGCCATCAAGGCACGGCAAGCGGTTTATTCCCTTTGCTCCTCATCCTCCCCGCTACCGCATTCTTCTAGAATCCGGCTTTATACTGCAATAGTCCGTCCTTCATTACTCTACGGCTGCGAGATTTTCGCTAACAATAAATCCATCAGAGATAAACTGGAATCCTTCCAAAATAAATCCCTCCGCCTTCTACTTAACCTCTCCCGACTCACAAGGATCAAAGATATTCGCTGCGCTCACGGTGTTCCGTCCATTGGAGAATTTATCAACAAACTAGTAAAAAACTTTAAGTCCAGGCTCAGGGAAACAAACAACACTCTCCTTACAGACATCTGGAATTACGATCCTACAATCCCAACAACATACAGACTGCCTCAACAAGCTACTCTTCTATGAGTCTATCCTATATCTTTCCTTCTTCTAGATATTAGTATTGCTAGGTTAGCATTGTTTTGTGTGTCCACAGTAAAAAAGAAAGAAAAAAATATATATATAAAAAAGAACAAAAAGAAAAAAAATAAAATAAATAATAATAATAACAAAGCAACAAAACCAATATGAAAAAAAAAATTATTATTAACTAAAAAGAAAAAAAAAAGGGGGCCAATAAAAAAAAAATATATATATAAAAACTATTAAAAACAATGAAAAAATAAAACGTATTCAACAGAGGAGGAAAAAAAAAAAAAAAATCAAAAGAGCCCATTACAAATGTGGACGTTCTTTCCAACTCCGTTTTAATTACCTTGTACTCATCATTCTTCTGTAAAAGAAATTGCAAGATGTATGTAGCTTAGTGTATTTTGATGTTTAATATGTAAGTTTCTGCTAACACAAACAACACACTACCCCGACAACATATACAACTGCGCCCAAAATTATTGTATTGTAAACTGGCTGGTAGGGGTAAACATCGCTTTACCGGAACGGCTTTAAACGCGCCTTCGGCGCGCAATCTAGTGAAAATAAAAGGACGAAGGCTGCGATGGTGGTCACGTACACTTAGACCGGCACTGCGTTTGACGAAAATGAAAAAAAATAAGAATTGAGAGAAACATTTCCTTGAAAGAACTGATTACTGCACGCGATCAGCTAACGAATTGCAAACACATAATATATATGAGCTTTTTGCGCAATAACTTTTTAGTGTAATAGAATTGGCAGCTGAACGAGCTGACGCGCCAATGAGCCAGCAGTGCTAATGTTAAGTCAAAGAAGAGGTACGGCGATTACAACCTTGTCCAGTAAGGCGCTCCCATGCACTTCGTACGCTTGTGTTTATAAATTCAGTTTCAAACCAGTTTTTCACTATTATTTCAGCTATTCCAAACAACAAGTATTCCGAATATGGTTCTGCCCAATTTGTTACGATTTATAGAACTCCAATGTATTACATAACGGTGCCCTTGTGTTTGAAAAAAGATTGCATGCATTTGAAGTAAACTACGTTGGATGGCCTGTATAGTTTTCTAGAACAACGGACACCAACAAATACCAGGGCATAGAATCTCAACACACGAATTCCTGAATCTCGCCAATGCGGATTCCGAAGCACTTATGTTCAAATACCAGTAAGGAACGGATACTGTTCGCTAGAAGCAAAGTAGATAAATAGCTCGTATGGCTTTTAGGAGAACACAAGCGTACAAGACTTAAGAAAAAGATAGCGGAAGATTCAAGATAACGATGTAGACCACCATATAGATCTTCTTTCTCCAGCAATTATAAAAGGCGTTCAGATGTCGAAAGTGAAGGTTTAAGGATACAGGGCTAGTTTAGATAGATAGTTTTATCAAGAAACTACAACTACAAATAAATGGCGTGCGAAATCGAACAAAAAATATTGCTCATTATAAACTAGTATTTCAGAAGTTTTTAGTTGCAGCTGGAAAAGATTATGTTCATGACGAGTGAAGTAAGCTGGGCATGTTTCATGGTTTTAAAGGAGTCGACGGAAACCGACATAAACACTAGCTTTAAACATTTCTATGTCTTTATGAATATTTAGGGTACGTTTTTTTGTATATTCTACGTATTTTACGAGATCACAAGTGTTTCGTATCGCCCGACGTCAGTGTACCTGCCTCACGACCTATTCCCTTTACCCCCTTCCCCAGTGTGCCTATTGGAGCACTCACCCGCAAGAGAATACAGAACGGCAACCCATTTTCCCCAGCGTGTGAGAACCGGGGACTCAGTTAGCCAGGCCACGCCATTGTCTGTGTGGGACGGTGTTCTGATATCAATGCCCTGGCCTGCCTTAAGAGTGCAAAATGCGTGCAATGGTCAGGGGTGTGTACTTTTTGGGGCCCTCAGCCAGGCCGAACCACTGGTCGGTGGCGACTGAGGGGGTCTTTGTGTACCAGCCGAAGTCTTCTCGACTTCCGATCTCCAAATCGGAAGCCATTCTCTCCAGGTCGGAACAGCGAGTCTTGTTTCCCCGGACGAGGAGACTCCTTCGGAAAGTGGGTGCGAGTGATTGGCTACCGTGGGTTAGACCCAGTAGGGCCTCTCAATCGTTCCAAATCCCTGTCCCTATCACGTCGTCAGCCGTCGATTCTGCCAATATGCGTCGGTGTCCTGTCTGGAACGTGATGACACCGCGGAACTCGCGGCTTTATATAGGTCAATAGGAGGAGTAGCTGTGATTTGATTGGTTCTCCCATCAACCTCTCGTGTATCGTTTTGCATCGTCCAATCACGGAGCTGCAATTTCAAAAATTGATTACCTGGTGTTTCTCAACTGAACGCCTCCGAAAAGATTGATGTTCTGGAATGTTCTAGATACTCCGGGAGGCGAAAATAGTTGCCAATTGAATACCATTGTAAAATTGTAGTTTAAATAGTATTTAATGCATTGAGTGTGCATTTATTATTACTTTCAGACTATCTACAAAATTTTATTAGTCTGGTGAGAGGAAGATTTACATTTTTTTCTGTTCAGCATTTCCTACATGTCTTGCAAAACAAATATTTTTAACTAATTTCTTAGAAAGCCAAGGATCTTATTTCTAAAATATGTGCTTTCTTCAACATGACATCCAACTATGAGTTGAAATGAACCACTATAATTCAGTCCGATTCCAAGTTTGTGTGTATTCCACAATTTTCCCCGCAACTCCAATTAACTATTAACTTAAAACGATACGAAGATGTATTCAGTTTTTTTGTTATTACTCGAGGAGAATAGTATTGGTAGAATTCACATCTGTCGAAGAGGATTCTCTGGTTGCTATAAAAGCGAATGTAAAATGTTTAAAACGAAATAAATGTAGCTGTTACGATAGCGAAAGCTAAATAGGGTCCAAAAAAGAACGTAATTTATTGAATATAATAGTAACTACTTACAGACAATCGAATAAACCCATTTCTGTCTACCGCAGTCATACAGCTATGTCTTACCAGTCTGATAATATCATATTATTCAAGTAAACCCGCACTTCTCTTTGCTTTTGACTCGCCAAAAATTGATATTGAAGCAATAAATTAATCCCATTATTAGTTTATCTTTGAAGCCGGCTGAAATAAGCTCACTGAGACAAAGAAACGCGTGCGAAACGGAAAGTCAGTAAGCACGCCTTCTGTCCCTATATCACATGCTAGTATGGCATTGCATAGGTCATTTCAACTCTCCTCCATCCATAAATATGAAGGCCCCGAGTATTCATCCTTTCTATCGAGGAAAACTCGTAGAAATAGAACAGTATTAGATTCTGACCTCATTATCACCAAGTGAACAGAGACGGGTCATTCAGAAAAGAAACAAGTTGATGTGTCACCAAAATATTTCTTTGGATTACTGTAGAGGATCTGAATTATGAGCAACATTTTGTGCATATAAATGTCGTGCGAATCATGATGATGCCGTCCGTGAGATGGGATGTGATATTAAACTATTGATGCTAATAGAGGGGCGTTTGTGAGGTAACGTGAAGCTAGCGGAAGCATTCTTGATACACCTCGATTGTTGTGTTTCCGTTAGGTGCGCATGTTAAGTTTACTGTCCATCCCAATTTAGTTTACATTCCATCGAAATTCTCACAACATGAAAATCCTATAAAGGAGAATTCATAAATGCTCAACGAAACTGCGCCACGACCGGGTATGCATCCTGCCGGTTACGACCTATGTGTGTGCGTTACGGCTGTGTGGTCGTCAGCAGCGCCAACCCACCTGCAAAGACTGCAAGTTACAACGCAATACGAAAGCATTAAAAGCATGCAAGACTGCTCAAACCTGAAAACTAATGGAACTTCTACCAGAAATGACTAAGAGATTCTACTCAGACTGCGAAGTAGTCGGAGGATGAAGAAATCTGGTGACTCAGAAACATTACGGTCGGGCCTCGTGATAAACACAAGTGACCGATCGCCAGGGCATAACAAGAGGACTGCCTGCCCGCAAAAAGACAGGAAACACCACGAAACTTCTATGCTTCGCCCTCGACTCACCTAGAAAGGAGTTTACACACGTCGGGGCGTCTGTGAACACGGCCGACATATTGGGCATTGAAACTGCCTCAGGGCGCAATCGTACCCGTGATGTAGTGGGTAAAGTACCATATACAACAAATCAGAGGTTCTTCGGATCAAGTCTCAGTGATGGATGATTTGGTGCTGCACGTACACAGTGGATATACACATATATTTTTCTGATCTTAAAAATTTGCAACATCTAGCACGAGGTCCAGAGGATGCTTCATGGCTATTGAATCCTCACGCGTCTATTGACTAGTTTCAATTCAAATTCAGTATAACCATTGGGGCAGTTGACCGTGGAGTGAATTTTGACCACCTGTTCCGCTTCGTAATCAGAGGTTCCTTTTGTCCAGTGGCGGCTCGTGAGTCAAATGCTGGGGGGGGGGGGGGGGGGGGGGGGGCGCACTCCACCGGGGGGTCATTATTTTTTAATATTTCGTGTATTTTATTAAGTTTTTACGGCAATCTAGGAATAAAATTTTGTGATGCCTTACGTTCCGTTTTTTTCAACAAAAATAACTAGTTTTCCTAATAAAGCTTGATTAATAAATACTAAATGCAGTAGACTCTCGGTCATACGGATCGGCTTAGTCCGGACTCTCGATTATACTGATCAATGATCTTGAAGAATAAAAATATATTTGCTGCGATATTTTGCAAATACAAACGAAAATACGTAACTTTAGGTTTTAGCGCCTACATTCTTCGTGCGGATATGCCCGCAATACACTTATGTTGTTCGTTTTGCAATAATAATGCGTTATTTGTCAAATCTATACAACATTTGCAATGATTCAGGTAGCAATGACACTTGTAACACCTGAGGAGGGAGGGGAGTGTCACTGACTTCCACTGGGCAACAAACACTACTAGAATGCGCGCGCTTTGCTATTGTAGATGTAAACTTTGATTGCGGTGTTCGCGTTGCTTCTTGAATACAGTATGATTTAAAATTAATAATTAAACATTTCTCACACATTTTTAACAAAATCTGAAATACTCACATGCCTTTAGTTATATTGCAGAAGTCCATCCTTCTTTCCTTTTGTCCAGCAAAGTGATCAATTACACTGTGGCGGCCGCACCTCCTGCCTCGCCGCCACATCGCTTGCCCGGAGGCAATTTAAAGCGCGCTCCGTCATCGCTTCCTTCCAACAGTCCAGATAGCCCAGCGGTAGCGCAGTCGCCTCCCAAGCGGGCGGCCCGGGTTCAATTCTCCGTGCCGGAAAGTTTTATTACTTAATTTTTCTAGCCTTCTAGAATTCCCTTCTAGAAGTTTCTTTAATGTTCAAGAACAGTAAGATAGAACAAACTGGAAGTTGGCAAACTGAATAAATACTGCGGCCTTTCGGCCGGCAGTTCAGTGTAGAATTGTACACAATTCAATAAACATCGTCCAAACCATTCCATCGAATCTTCATTGTTAGCAGCCTACATCGATTCCTGCTACATTGGTGACCCCGAACTACGAACGCAACCAGCAATGCCCAGCAAGGACGAAGAAATCGCCGAGCTTACTCGTCAACTGAACGACCTTCGAACAGAACTCGAGACGGCGGCTATGCAACACGCGGAAGCACAACAGGCACTTGTTGGACAACACCAGCAGGCCCTCGCCGATCAGGCCCAACAATTTCAACAGGCATTTGCGGCGGAGCAGCAAAAACCGCAGCCACTTTTGCCGCCACAGCAACCACTGCAGCAGCAGCCTTCGCAACCTCCGCCACCCCAGCACGACGCCGAAGCAAATGCCGCACGACTCCAGGCAACCAATCAACAGGAGGCATGCCGCGTAGCCGTGAAACTACCGTCCTTCTGGCCAAGTAAGCCTTCAGTTTGGTTCGCACAAGCCGAGGCGCAGTTCGAACTTGCCAACATAACACGGGAAGAGACTAAATACAACCACGTCGTCTCCATATTGGACAACCATTTCGCTGAGGAAGTGGAAGACATCCTATCAAATCCACCAGCTCAAAACCGGTATGAACACCTGAAGAATGAACTTATCCGCCGCCTTTCACTCTCCGAGGAAAAGAGGGTTAGGCAACTCCTTCAGGCTGAAGAACTTGGGGATAGGCAGCCGTCGCAACTCCTACGCCATCTGCGCTCACTCAACGGATCATTCCAAATCCAGGATACACTCTTGCGACAAATATGGCTGACGCGCCTTCCAATTACCGTCCAAGCTATTCTGCAAGCACAGACAACACTGCCGCTAGACGAACTCGCCAAAATCGCCGATCGGATCGTCGAGATCACACCGCTGCCTCCACCACCAGCCCTAGCCGTCAACGCTGTTGCCAGCTCAACGGACACTTCAGCTCCCGCCGTCTGCGCTACAACAAGCTCAACAGATTTCTCTTCGCTGGCCAGACGACTTGGAAGCCTCGAAAAACAGCTAACGGCTCTCCTCTCGCAACTAAACGATCAGCACCGGCGCTCACGCAGCAGTTCCCGCGGCCGAGACTATTTTCCCTCACGGTCCAGAAGCCCCTCCCAGACTTACCACCCAGCCGACGACGCCAGCTTGTGCTACTACCATCGGCGCTTCGGTAATGCAGCCAGGAGGTGCCAAGCGCCCTGCTCCCGAGCTACGGAAAACTCCAGCGGCGAGCAGTGACGGCGGCCACCGCCCGCCCTATAGGGAGCAGCCGCCTTTTCATTACTGATAAATACTCCCGTCATCGATTTCTCGTCGATACCGGCTCTGATCTGTCAATCTTTCCGGCAAAGTTCTGCAACGACAGACGAGTCGAAACCAACTACGATCTCTCCGCGGCCAACGAATCCCGGATCAGCACATATGGAACGATGCCACTCCGACTCAACTTAGGCCTTCGTCGTGATTTTGTCTGGCGTTTCACCGTCGCCAAAGTCAGCGAGCCACTCATTGGAGCGGATTTCCTCGATCATTTTCACCTGGTTCCGGATTTAAAAACTGCCCAGCTCATCGACCAAGTTACTGGCCTGTGTACTCAGGGACACCGTGCTTTTTCTCGTCAGGCCAGCATTCGGACAATCCCCGGCACAACAGCGTATCACCGCCTGCTCGCCAAGTTTCCTGAAATCACCAAACCTCCAGGCGCTCCAAGAGAAGTGCGCCATCAAACACAGCATCACATCGAGCTTACACCTGGACCTCCCATATATCATCGAGCTCGACGCCTGGCCCCAGACCGCCTCCGCGCTGCTAAAGGTGAGTTCGATGCCATGCTCCGCGAGGGAACGGCACGTCGCTCCAACAGCCCCTTCGCCTCGCCTCTGCACATGGTCCGCAAACGAAACGATGGGTGGCGCCCATGCGGTGACTATAGGAAGCTCAACAGTCGAACTATCCCAGATCGCTATCCAGTTCGCACTCTGCAAGATTTCTCCGTTGCCCTCCACGGCTGCAACATTTTTAGCGTTGTCGACTGCGCTAAAGCCTTCACACAAATTCCCATGGCTCCAGAGGATATCCCCAAAACAGCCATTATAACTCCATTTGGCCTTTTTGAATTCAACTTCATGCCATTTGGACTTCGGAACGCCGCGCAGACCTGGCAGCGTTTCATCGACGGAGCTCTAGAAGGACTTCCTTTCTGCTACGCCTATCTGGACGACATCCTTGTGTTCTCAAAAACGGAAGAGGAGCATCTTCAGCATCTCCACACCCTCTTCGAACGCCTTTCTCACTATGGAATCGTCATTAATCCAGCCAAATGTGTCTTCGGAGCTACAAAAGTCACCTTCCTCGGGTACTCCGTAACTTCTGATGGGTGCTCACCCCTACCCGAAAAAGTTGCTGCCATCAACGACTTTCCACAACCGAAGACCATTCGAGACCTCCGTCGTTTCCTGGGTATGCTCAACTTTTACAGGCCCCACATCCCACACGCAGCTTCAGCCCAGACACCACTCAACGCGCTCCTGCAAGGTCCTTCAGTCAAGAGTTCCACGCCAATCACCTGGACTCAGGAACTTCTTCACAGCTTCCAAGAATGCAAAACCGGTCTCGCCCGGGCTACCATTCTAGCTCACCCGGACCCTGAAGCTTCCCTGGCCCTCTTCGTCGACGCCAGCCAGACCGCGATTGGTGCTGCTTTGCAACAACGCTCAGGTGACAATTGGCAACCGCTCGCTTTCTTTTCACGGAAACTAAAGCCGTCGCAACGGATGTGGAGCACCTATGACAGAGAACTCTACGCGATGTATCAGGCGGTGAAACACTTCCGTAACATGGTAGAAGCCCGCGACTTCGCCATTTTTACGGACCACAAACCGTTGACTTTCGCCTTCAGCCATCGTACCAAGAACGCTGACAGCTGCTCGCCACGTCAGTTCAAACACCTGGAGTTCATCACTCAATTCACAACTGACGTACGCCACGTCTCCGGCCAGAACAATGTCGTCGCCGACTGTCTGTCAAGAGTGGAATCTGTCAGCGCCTCTACACCGTTAGACTTCGTCGCCTTGTCCCGTTCGCAGGACACCGACGAAGAACTTCGTGGACTCCTCGACAGCGGTACTTCACTCAAGCTTTCTCAAATGCCAATTCCTGGAACAACCGTCAAACTCTGGTGTGACACATCTAAGGACACGCCACGACCCTATATCACACCACCGTTCCGTCGACGTGTCTTTGATCAAGTCCACAGTCTTGATCATCCCGGTTCCAACTCCACTCTTAAAAACATATCCAACCGCTACGTTTGGCCGTACATGTCCAAGGACTGTCGCACTTGGGTTCGCAATTGCCTTCCATGCCAGCGATCCAAAGTGCATCGTCACGTATTGACTCCTCTGGCTAACTTCACCATACCTACAGCACGTTTCGACCACGTCCACGTCGATATCGTCGGACCTCTGCCTTACGCCTCTGGGTTCCGATATCTTCTCACGATGATCGACCGCTTTTCACGTTGGCCGACAGCAGAACCTCTCGCCGACATCACTGCCGAATCCGTCTGCCAAGGTTTTCTCCTAGGATGGGTTGCCCACTACGGTTGTCCAAAACGCCTCACCTGCGATCGAGGACAACAGTTCGAATCAGGACTCTTCAAAAAGCTCTGCGCCACCCTGGGCATTGCTCTTCACCCTACCACAAGCTACCATCCTCAAGCTGATGGAATGCTAGAACGTTGGCACCGCCCTCTCAAGACAGCACTAATGACGCACTCCCCGGAGTCCTGGATCGACGCACTGCCAATGGTTCTCCTCAGACTCCGCACCACCTGGCGCGAGGGCCTGAAGGTTTCACCAGCGGAACTCCTCTATGGAGAACGGCTGCGTCTCCCGGGTGATTTCTTCGCCGACTCTCCGGCAAGCATCGGTTCTGAGGATCTGGTCTCTCGGTTGCGTACTCACATGTCAAAAGTGAGACCAACTCCTGCAACTCATCATTCCAACAGCCGGAAAATATTTGTTCACAAAGCTCTAGCCACGACGTCGCACGTCTTCCTGCGACAAGACGCAGTTCGGACGGCCCTCCAGCCACCATATCTAGGGCCATATCCAGTCATCACCCGCAGCGAGAAAACATTCACCATCAACATCAACGGGAAACCAACAGTCGTCTCCATCGACCGACTTAAGCCTGCGCACATTCTCCAGCCGGACGATTTTCAAGAAAGGACATCGAGACCTTCTGAACCGACCTCCGGAAAACCATCTTCCGCGCCATCGACCGGGACGTCGCCTTCGCCCGCGGACACCTCTGCCGCCCCCCATCCAACGACGCGCTCGGGTCGGACTCTTCGTTCACCTGTACGCTACAACGCCAGCTGTATTTTCCCCGGGGGGGAGTAGTGTGGCGGCCGCACCTCCTGCCTCGCCGCCACATCGCTTGCCCGGAGGCAATTTAAAGCGCGCTCCGTCATCGCTTCCTTCCAACAGTCCAGATAGCCCAGCGGTAGCGCAGTCGCCTCCCAAGCGGGCGGCCCGGGTTCAATTCTCCGTGCCGGAAAGTTTTATTACTTAATTTTTCTAGCCTTCTAGAATTCCCTTCTAGAAGTTTCTTTAATGTTCAAGAACAGTAAGATAGAACAAACTGGAAGTTGGCAAACTGAATAAATACTGCGGCCTTTCGGCCGGCAGTTCAGTGTAGAATTGTACACAATTCAATAAACATCGTCCAAACCATTCCATCGAATCTTCATTGTTAGCAGCCTACATCGATTCCTGCTACAACACGTTCGTTGAAATCAGCGCCGGACAACAATTTCTTTCCGATTGAACAGATGGCAAGGGTACTAGTCTATAAATAAACAAGGGACGAAACAAAATAGGCCGACGAAAAATACGACCAAAAAGAACAAGGTGCCTGGCCTGGCACAATTAACTCCTCGAAAATGATGTCTGAACTCATTTCACTCCGTTCTTTCCGAGAGTCTTGCCGTTACTATAAGGTAGAGCTGTGTCGTTCATGAATGAATCGTTCATTTTGAACGGTTCATTGGCATGAACCGAATGAATCGAAATACGCTCCTCGTTCAAAGGGTTCATAAAGAATCGTGTGGTTCATGAAGAATCAAAGAATCATTTAGAATCGAAGAATCATTTAGAATCGAAGAATCATTTAGAATCGAAGAATCATTTAGAATCGAAGAATCATTTAAGAATCGCAGATTCGTTTAAGAACCGAAGAATCATAAGAATTGAAGAATCATGTAAGAATCGAAGAATCATTTGAACAATCGTCGGAGTAGTAGAAGTATAAAGGTCTTGAATTACTTCGCGGGCCGCGGATGACAGTAGGTCTTTCTAGTCATTTAAGAGCAGTGGCGGATCCAGAGAGCCTCTAAATATTACCATTATATCTTGAGTTTTTTAATGCACCATTATATTTAGAGTTAAAGAAAATAATAATTTTGTTCAGTTGTCGGGGAAGGTTTACTCCCAATCCCCCCCACGTTACCTAGGTTACCCCAGGTACCTAGCCCCCTTCTTGTCACAATCTTGAATCCACCTGCACTGGTTGAGAGTGAATATTCCATGAATTTCTCGCTTATTATATGGAACCTATGGAACTTAACGTTCTTCGTCCTCCGACAGTTGATAAATAAGAAAACACATCAATAGGAATATACTGAAAAATAGGAATTACTTAAATTCAATGAGACAAGAATAGCAATATTCCTTATTAAATGTTTTGTATAAGAACGGAATATCTAGGACATACATATATACTCGCTTGAGAGGTTAAATCTTAATTGCCTCTTCTTGAATTACTTCGTGAAACATTTATTTTATTTTCTGTCACTATGGTTTCATTAACTAATTTTTTGTAGCATAATTGATTTCATTGCGGTAGCATCATGATCATTCTCTTTTGATGCTAAAAGGTTAAAAGCCCTCTGAGAGACTGACGCATAATGTCAGGTGGCTCGGGCTTTAATTCTTTCTTTGAGCAGCTTAAGGTTCGTCGCTGAATTTTCATAAAATCGCACTTTTCCTAGAGTTAATATGACAAATGTTATGCCGTTTTACCCGTATGTTGTAGGGGTCTCGTGCGCCATGATGCCTAACAATATTGCTAACACCGCTGTCAGAGGTGTTGCGTGAGTTACCCGGAATAATTTCATGACCACTTTGCTCCCGATAAGTCTGTCTGTTTTTAGGGAAAATTTCTTTATGGCGTAACGCCAATTAATAGAATTAATTTAATAATGAATCACCGAATACGAAGGAAACATGTTTAGTCGTATTTCTCGATTATTACCTTAAATTTTTATATGCATATATTCATGAAGATATTCTTACTAATAATTACATACATAATTATGTAAGTTCATGCGTACAGCCTTCAATGTTTTCGGTTAAATCTGGATTATTTCGCTTCATTGCAATCATTTGATTCACATTGTTCGTTTAGCTCGCAGAGTTCCTTTAGTTCACGTTGTTCATTTAGTTCGCAGAATTCATTTAGTTCACGTTGTTCATTCGGTTCGCAGAGTTCATTTAGTTCACGTTGTTCATTCGGTTCGCGGTGTTCATTTGGTTCATGTGATTCTTTATGAACGACATGAAAGAACAGTTCATTCACATGAATAGAACCGAATGAATCGAATCACGGAAATGAACCGAAAATCCCACCTCTACTATAAGGACGACTCAAGGGAGATAGAAGTCTTGGTCCACAAATGCTGATTCAGCTGAGGGACGAATTTAAGGTCAGCAAAGGCATTCAAGCAAACAAAAGACGTCACGGACCATCTCCTTGAGTCTAAGATTCATATGTGGTAAACACATGAAATGCCAACGGGTCGCACTTGGAATAACCATGTCTTCGAAATCATTGCCATGATATAATAGAATATAAATTATAGATCGTAAAAGAAGACGACTCTGAACCACAGATAGGAGCTGTAAGGATCTCCGCACTGATGTGAACTCTTCGAAGCCACTTAAATCAGACCCAAGTGGACATTTTCCGTCAGACAGCTACCGCTCTGCCGCTGAGGAATTAGGTGAACATGAACTAATAGAACAAGGACGGCTAGAAAAATGATGAACCTACACACAAAAGGTGCATTGTACGCGGCACTTCATGACATTAATTGAATGACTCTATTTAAAGTCGCGCTTAACGATTTAAATCATATTTAATCCTTCACCCTATCACGCACGCACCTATTTCTTAAATTATAAATCAGTGGGGAATGTTAACTGATTTTTCCTAATACTGCAGGTCTTTTGATAAATTTATCTGAAAAATAGGTACCGCATTTCTAATCATCGGGAAGATATGAATACATTGTTAAGGCCTAAATATTATAATATTAGTTTCCCCAAGGTTCTTGAAATTCGTAATCATATCAGAACTGTGACAAATACTCGAGAATAGTTTTCCTACGTCAATACGGCCTTTAACTAGTTGGATTTTATGTGTTCCGGAATTCAAACACCAAAAAACGCAAGCATAATGAGATAATTTATTTTCTGTAGCAATACCTACCAGTAATTAAAAATTAAAATCGTATAACTACACCCAGGACAGTGACCATTCTGATTCCGTAGGTCCCTTTTCTGTGGCAGCACCAAGTAGACGCCAGATTATACGCCCGCCGGGCGGCGCAGCGATGTCAACTCACTCGTCGCTCAGAGCATTCTCGGAAGACGTCCAAAGACTTCCATGAGGCACAACGTTAGACGCGTCATAGCACCAGCGGCTCCCACCACTACCACTCTCCATATAACTGCATGGGGATGGATTGGGACGTTCTGGCCAGCGCCCCACGGCTACAAATACGAACTTCTCGCGCGATTTCTTTTCCTTTTTTTTCCTATACTTTCGATGTATGCGACTGAAAAAACACTCTGATTAATTAGATGTATGATTATAAATTAATGGATATTTATCTTTTTACTTTTTCAAATATTTGGGAGGGGCGGCGTCCGAGAGTCCTTATGGGCAAACCGCCACTGCTTTTGTCCTTCACCGACCACCTCCCTCCTCTATGCCACGGTAGACCTCACGCTTTCTATGACTCTGAAGAACATATGTAAAGGCCTTTTTCGTGGTCTACGGTGAATACCCGTCCGGCATAAAAAAATAGCGAAGCCGCTGCCGCCGACGAATACAACTGTCGGCCCACAGTTATATGTATGCATAGCAATACTTTCATCGCCGAACGCCGATGGCTGTTTTTAGGTCATATTCTTTTACACGCTTTGTGATTGTGAGTGAATTATGGCTACCTTTTCCGCGTCGTCCATCCCCGCTTCAAGGCCCCTAGCATTAGCTGCATGTGCGATGCGTCACGGCCTACGCTTCTTCCCCCGATCAAGGGAAAACTCCTTAAAGTTCCTCAAAGCAGAATAAAAGTATATGTTTGATTCACCTGGAAAACTCCGAGAAATCATTTTCCTGTTATCAATTCAGTATTTTCAAAACCCTGCTCAATATGCTATGTCCATATAGCTTCAATAATTTCTTTCATCTTCATATCCGAACCAATTGATGAATTAGGTCAATAACCCATTGATCTCATGTTTATATAAGGCGTTTAAATAGACGTTTTTGAATTCATAATGTCTTTAAACTTGATTTTTAATCATATATATGATCCCAACGAACGCATAGTTGAATAAGACCATTCATTTCAAAGTAGATCTTTATTAAAATATATGTATCAGATCTAGGCTTTAATTTTTTTTAATTCTATAAACTGGCATAAAATTAGAATCAGACAATTCTTATTACGATTTTTATTTATTGCCAAGTTATTTAGAAAACTAAATATTGCACAAATTTGATTTTGTCGAAAGGAACTGGAAGGAAATCGACACTATGATTGAGTAAATAGGAGGGAATGATTTTTTTTCTAGATTTTTTCATGATAATCGAATTACTAGGGCGGTTTATTTTTCAACCTCAGGTCCCCTACCCAAAAACATCGTACAAGCAACAGGCGGGTTCTGCGCAGGTAGGGCAATTACGCGTTCTTCGCGCCACACCCTAAAGTCATTTTTGACCTTAAGTTGTTAGTTCAAGGTTAGTAGCAATCTCATTAGGTACACTGCCTCAATTGATTCCCAAGTGTGCACTGAGAGACAGCCAGTAAACTCGCCGAATGTCTTCAGCATCGACATGTCTTGACCTTAATATGCAGATAGAGGAGAATTTTTAAAACACACTGAGGCTATAGTGTGAAACATTACGTCCATTCCCATTCAAAGCAAAAGAAGAGACGAGCTGGCTTTTGGAATAGGGTAGTTTCCTTCATCAAAGAAAACAAAACGCATTAATTGCTATTCGTTACCCACCATTAGTGTACAAGGGAAAAATTCGTAGGAAGTCATTGGCGGCAACATCCTATGAAGAAGGTGTAGTAAAACTTGTCCACAGGCACGACCAATTCCTCAATCGCCGAGGTGATTATGTCGAAAGGATACCACAATTATGTTCAACATTTGGCAATGATATCATTTTTAATCAATCACTTCGTCTTCTGAAATGACGGAGGTTGAAAAAAACGGCCCCCATAAAGAAGTAATAAATAAATATTTTTTTGGTGAATAATCAATGCTAAAAATGCCCTGATGAAGGTATAAAAATATTCCAAAACTTTGGACAAAGATCTTGCAGTTAATTCTTAAAGACCTACATTCGAAGACTTTAATCAACGTTAAAAATTGAGGTCACGAGAAAAAACTCAAATTATCATCATCCATGCCATTACGAGGCCATGTGCAACACCATTATTTCTAACATATTGTAACAATTAATTTCGAGTACGATTGATGAGCACTCTCGCCGCTTTCTTATTTGCACGATTAATCACTTCCTCGACTTTCTGATGCCTATTGAATTTTAAATAAAGGTAAGCAAAAGGAAGTAAAATCGGAAAAAAACGCTTCCTAAATGGAGTAGTTTCCATCATCAAAGAAAACTGAAAGCATTGATTGCGATTCGTTACCCACCATTACTGTATTCATAATATACAAATTATTTGGTTTAAGAATTCCCAGTTTAGACGAATGGCAATGGTCAATTTTAACTGCATTTGAAAAAGGCCAGATTGGCGCCCATGCGATGCCACTCCACGTGACGTCACAAGGACCTAGTTTCTATACGAGTAGATAGGAGTTTTACATCGTCTGAGATTACCAATGCATGCATGAGGCACAGAGCTCAGGGAAACAAGTCTTAATAATCACCTATTAAAACTGGCTAAGGTCGGAAAGTTTCCTTCGTTTGATAAGGTATTAATAATCCTTATTTAAGCCAAGCGCTACCTGCTAGCAGGGTACTCTGCTACCTGCTAGCAGCCTGCGTCGTATCAGCGCTCAAAGCCTCGCCCCAAAGTCACCTAACTTGCGGCAGCGGGAACCAGAACGACGTCACACGGGGTTTTCCCAGCATTCATACTTACCCGTCGCGTGTTCGCGCGCTTGAAAATGTTCACTTTTCATTTAATCGCAAAAAATAGATATCGTCATTTAAAAATCTAAGAGCGTGAAATACGTAATCCAGGATTAATAATCATTCGATTTAGGCAATAAAAAATAATAGGAAACCACCCTATTTTGGGATTCTCATTGCGCAGCAATAAACTGGGAGAAATATTACGCCCTCCTTTTTCCAGCCAAAGCATCCAAATTGAAGATAAATGAACAAAATAAATACTTTTCTCATTTTCGAAAGGAAAAGAAAATCTCACGGGAAATAAAATAAGTTTCTTTGTGATTCATCTTTAGCAGCACACAGAGAGTTAAAAACTGCGAGAACGGAATTTAGCCGAATAAAAAACAGAAGCGAACGACGATATCGTTACACCTTCATCTATGCAGACATTTTTAGGTGCAATGCCATTTGTTAGAACGGTGTTTCATCACTATTCACACGCAAGTAAGGATATATTATCACAGGTGTGCGTGGTCAATACAAATAAATAAAAACATAAAAAAAATTGGCTGTAGAACTTAGAAACTCCACGCCGAGAGCTTTAATTAGGGTAAGTAGGTTTCCTTTATGAATTTTAAATTGGATTCGTAGGGACTGTGTGTTCACACTTCTCACCAAGGTTAACGGCTTCATTACTGCACGGAATCGTGCTTTTACGCTATTCAAAACCCTTTGACTGCGTTATGAGATCAATAGTTATAGGAATAAAAATGGAGCATTTCATCATCACCATTAGTCAAACAACCCTAAGATTAGTTTGACGCAGATCTCCACAACCTCTCTCCTATGCACTTGCCTTTTCACGGTGACTTATTTATACTCTTATACATTCTTAATAACATGTACTATGTAACCCATTCGGGGCCGTCCCTTGCCCTTCATCCCTTCCACCTGTCCTACTCCAATAGTCCACCTGTCCTATCCACACGTTTTTATCAGGTCATCGTGCCTTATTATGTGGCCAACTTAGTTGTCCCGTCTTCTCCTTTAAGTTTTAAAAAGACTTCTCTTTTCTCCCACTTTTCTTAGCATTTCCTTATGACTTACTCACTCGATTCATTTTATCTTTATCATTCTTCGGTAGAAGAGTGTAAGCACTTACACTGTTGACTTCTCTTCATCAGCCTACGTCCAATCATCGCTCCCATGGAAACATAATATCAATTGCACCTATTTATGCTCAATAAAGGCAAACCAATGGACACGGAGGCAAAAGGTTTTGTAATAAAATTTATGATTTTGATAAAATATAAGGAGATGGGGCTACTCGTTCGTAACTTAGCGTCATAATTAACCGTTATGTACAACCGTAGTGTTGATTGGGAATTTCTGCTATAGCCGGCTGCCTCATATTTGATTCTATAATTACAACATTTTTGTTAATAAATGATCACTAAATCGAAATAATCCAATGCGAGTTCGTGACTTCGGCCATAAAGTAATACGCCTTACGACGCAGAATCATAAAAAGCGATACGTTAGTTTTTATTACTCCATTTATTACCAAGAGTCAGAGAAAATTAGAGGGAGAAGATATTGTGGATGACTACTGACGTAACGTTAACGCCTCAGTAAAAAAAACTTATCTCTAGGACATGAGAACTCAAGTTCTTCTTGCCTTACCTTGGCCACGCGCTCCATTATGAAGGCCATGGGGAATCCACTGCCAAGTGATTTTAAAGCAAATGGCAGAATCCCCGAGGAACCAATGATTCGAATCAATATCAAAATATCCATACAGAATACTTTTGTATGTTTTCGATTATAAACTTAAGGGGTGAAATCACTTTTCGCTTACTACTTACTTATGAGTTTCATTAACTGAGAGCTAGAAAGCAAGAGGTCGAAAGTTTTCCTTGTTAGTGATTACAAGATGATGTGTGGAATAGCCAGAAAAATCATATTGCAATCTGGAGATTTAAAAAAAATAGGAGGATGTAGTTTCATTACATAAACGTGACCAGGGTAGGTCATTTAAGTATTTCATTAAAGTTATAGATGTAATTTTTTCGGACTAATACCACTGAGCGGCAATCACATTACCTCAACATAACAATCCTTAAATTTAACTCGTGGCTATATGGACATGGAATTGTAGTGATCCAGAAATGGAAGATTTCCATTTCCAAAATATGCATAAATATTCTATTGTGTGACGTCTCAGAATAGCCAGCTATGACAAACTATGCCTCGGGATTTGCACCTTTTCACTTTCAAGAACGCCTAACCTTCCTCTTCCCCTTATTTTCCCCTTATTTTCCCCTTCCTCTTTCATGAAAACATCCTGGTTCCACTTCCCTATACAATGGCACGGCGGAGATGCTATTAGGACTCACTCAGTAACACAGAGTCAGCCACTAGTCACTCGTCAGTGGTCAGTCAGCAATGTAGCCGTCAGTTGGAGTCGTGCGACCTAAGCGCCTCGCTACCCACCCGTGCCATCACCAGCAGCTCCTCTCCTTCCCGAGACTTAGGTAATATCTTAACTTATGGCTATTCTAGACGCACAAATTCATTATTACTTTATGTATATTCATTGAATGGATTGGGTAACTGGGATTTCAAAGGGAAATAAGCTTTGGGTTGAAAACTTAAAATACTTGTGTGTGATTATCCGCTTCCCGACCCGCAAGAACCCACACGGAATTCAAAGCGTGCGACCCGCGACTTTTAAGGTGGCGGGCCGCACCATTACAGAATGAGAAAATTTGTTAATACTCGGATTGCACACATGAGTGACACAAAAACCTGTAATGGCAAGAATATTGTGATTGAAAACATCATTCTACTTGTCTTATAACTATAAGATGGATTTTAGAATCCCAATAAGCCATTACAGTTTATTGTTACCCTGAGTCCTTGTTCAGAAATGATTTATCAAGTTCACAGAAACGTAATGTTTCGCAAAATCCATTACGTGACAATGTCGAAATGAAATTTTGATGAGCGCACTTTTTACCCCTAAAAAGTGATGTCTTACAAATAATCAAAGCATAAAACACTGGTACTTATCTCCTCTCTTTCTATTCTATCCATATATCTATTATTTCCACCGTGTTGGAAACCCGAGAAACATTCAGTAGGTACTCAGGAAGGAATTCATCAAGGCATATGTTTAGCGCATGCTTCTTTACTATAGCGAGGTATGTGCGATGGCAGTCATAGAAAACTGAAAGGCTGGGAGAGTTCACAGCGTTGCCGGAGAATGATGACGAAAAAGTGGATGGACTCTGCGATTTCTACGAAGATCAAAAGAGAAGTATTTTGAAAATTTTGGCCATAAATCGGGAAAATTTTTATCGGTCACTGACACTACGGTCTAATGAAGACTATCGTTGAAGGACAAGTGGCAGGGAAACGGATTGATTAGGATGAGATACAAAGAGCAAGTGACGAAAGATGTAAAACACGCGAATTATGTAAGTGAAAAAAGATGATATGATCGGAGAATTGAATGGATAGCTTTGTGAAACTAACCTCTGGATTACCGACTGTCGATGGTGATGAGTACAGTTAATCTTTATGTAATTTCTTTAACTTAATCATCAAGAGAAGATGCCTTCGAAATGTGGTGCTACAGAAGCATGATGAGGATGAAACTGATCGACCAAGTAAGTAATGAGGAAGGTCTAAGATGAGTAGGAGAGAAAAGAAGCCTCATGAAAACTATAATAAGAAGACGGAAAAAACTTCTTCGCCATATCTTGAGACACCTGATGAAGATGATTGTCGAGGGACAAGTGGATGGCAAGAACGGAAAAGGAAGGCCTCGAATAAAATATATGGAATAGGTAAAAAAAAGGAGATGAAATATTAGAAATACGTAGGTGTGAAAAGATTAGTCGATAGGAGAACTGAGCGGAGAGCTGCGTCAAACCAATATTAAGATTGTTGACCAGGGATGATGATGTAATCATATGAATTCAATACACAGTATGATGCAGGGGCGCATCCAGGAATTAAGGCTAGGGGGAGTCTTAGGCGCAACTTATACTTACAGGTGTGGGGGTATTGCCTATCCACCTGTGTAGGTAGGAGTTGCGGGGGCCCTCCTCCAGAAAAATTTGTAGAATAATGGTTCAAAATGGCGAGTTTTAAGGCTTTCTGAGGGATATTTGATAAATACTAACACTATTATATAAGTAATACTGATTCAAATAAGTAAAATGGATTAAACTTATAATTTTTTCTGAGCTCTGGGGGGGTTTTATCCCCCAAAACCCCCCCTCGCTGCGCCACTGGTATGATGCATCATACGTTTTGAAGGAACTTTGGCTAACGAGCATGAACTTTTACTGTCACGTGTTATGCAAAATGGAAATGAAAGAAACACCTTAACCCAATGGCCGTGTTCTGAATGCAGTCTTAGTTATTCGTGGAGCGAGTAAGTGAGTCAGGTGAGGGAGGATTGTTACGGCAGGCCAAGGAGATATCCCGGCAAGGTGGAAAGGCGACCACACCCCACTCCAACCGCGTCTCGGGAATCAGAAAGTGTGTCCGCTTGCGTCATCCGGGGAGGTAGTGACGCGAGCGAAATCCACGTACACAAACACACACACACAAGGGAGTGTTTTCGAGACTCAACCGAGCTGTGGAATTTCAGACCACTTCCCACTCTCCGAGCGCAGAACGTCTCCGAATGTGATGATCGTGGAAGAGCTCACGGATGGGTCCCCGCTGACAGCATCATGAGGCACTCCAGACGCAAGCTTATGCATCGTTCACATTACGATTGTTCCAGTAATCGTTGGAACTATCGTGCATTCACACCACGATGGTTAAAACCTGTGCTGCCCTCTAGTGCTGACATCTAAAGTGAACTGGGAATTGACGGTTAGCAAAGCTTCTCAAGTCAACTGTGCTGTTGCTGTTGTTTCGGAGTTCTGTAGTGAAATCGAAGAATTTCGGCATTTGCCAGCGTGAATCGCATCGTAATAGATCTTCAAAATTTGGAGTATCGTAAGAAATACGTTACAGTTGCGCAGTTAAGGACTGCCCTTCCAAGGGCTGTAATTTTTTTTTGTTTTCCTCGTACAGTAGCCAGGTAAGTCACATTAATTTTTATTGAATCTGCTGTCATATGTTGGGAAATACTTTTCTGAAGACCGTTGTTGTTGGATGTTTAAATTTGGATAACTTAATCCCACTCTTTAGAAGAACAGTGACATGTCAGTTTATTTCCCCTCAATTGATAAAGACATATATTTATGCAACTATTCGGCTAAGTTTTGTTATTCTCATAAATAATGTACTAGTTGGCAATAAATATTATTTTTGTCTTTCTATATGGGATTTTAATTTATGTGCAATAACCTAAGATAAACAATAACCTACTGCCCTGAGGCCTTGATGGCTCTTTCCTCCAAATAAAAATGCTATGAAACTACCCATTCGCTCCTGAGAATCAGTTATTTTGTGCATACGAGTTTGCGGGCATTTTGAGTTGAAGCAAATAGACTTGAAATAATGGAGTGGGAAGCGAGGTCGTGTTCTAGTGATTTGAATTTGGCGGCAAATGTTGAGCTGCCGATGCTACTGCCATCTGAACTTATCGTAGGTAAACTCTTAACTATCAAAGACGTTTTGCGTGAAGTTGGACATCTATGGTCAGGACCATAGAGGAACCTATATGGTCAAGACATGCATTCACACGGCTAGTTCGGCCAACTATCGTTAGGACGATCGCTCGGGCAATCGTAATGTGAACGAGGCATTACCCCTTGATCCCAGTATCCTCGAGTTTCGATCAATCGATCATTTTTATAAATCGACCTACAGATCGAAACTAATGCTATGAACTCGCCGAACTGAAAACAATGGAATGCCGGCATACGGCAGCAGTTGGAGCCGGGCTGAAGCACGTCCTTGCCCCATCAACATGACCGAATCTCACGATCGATCATTTTTACAGCGATTTCATAAACACGCTTTGGTCTTGTCCGGGTTAAATTTTGCAAATAAATTTAAACCTTCTCCCCGATTAGCTATCAAGCTTGAAATTTCAGGATAACTTATAACCAGATGACATTGCAATTTCCTAAAACTTATATTATTATTGGAACTGTATCTCGATTTATATTCAGCTTTAAAAATTAAATGTCACGATTAAATAAAAATACGCTCACCAAAATCCTATCATTAAAAGGAAGGAGAATTATAGAAAATCATAACAACAAGGTTGTTTGCATCGAAGTTTACTGAAAAATTACCGCGAGAACAACGTTGCATTTAATAAATATCTCTTTTATATATATATATGTTAAAAACCGACCTATAGATCGAAATTCATGCGGTGAAAAACGATCTAATGAGATCCAAGAAATTTATCTTCCGAGTCGCAAACGTATCCAAATTTTATTAGACGAGGAAAAAAGTCAAAGTTGCGAGATTTCCTATTCATTTAAATGGAGCACAATACTAGAGGTACTTCTGAAGATGGCGAGATGCGCAAATTCTTGGATCCACTCGTAGATGAAGTATCAGCATCGTATTGTTTAGAATTCAGTGCATAAACTCGTTCGATAGTTCGATAGTTCACGGTTGTTGTCCATTATCATTGACCGTCATTTTACTGAAAAATTGTAATTTTGAATGTCAATGATATAAGTATTTTCCCGTCAATCTTCGATTTTAATGATCTCTCATCGATAATTATGAGTATATTCCTTGAACTGAATTTATTTGATGGAAAAAACGGCAACTAATTAGTACAAGCCCACCACTTACCCACGGTACACAAGTAAGCAAAGGCGGGTTCTATAATACTCTTTAGAACAGATTCTTCAACCCAATTTACCACATTCAATTTAAATGATTTGAAAAGAAGTAATCTAATATAATGTGTATTACTTGGTAATAATATTAAAATAATTACGTATATTTTGCGCAAATAGTTATCATCCCATCGGAAACTAAAATAAATACACTTTTCTCTCATGAGTCACTCATTTAATACTTTAGATTCGAGAACGCGCATGTATGTTTTCCCGGAGATGGGTTTTTTGCCATCTATGTTTTGTAACTCCCCCTTAGAGCCCCTCCTCCCCCGTTGTTCATTCATGTAACACCGGGTTCCGTGCAGCGGAGTGCAGTGGTATCATTTTCTGCTTCTTCAAAGAACATTCAATGAAGATAGAGGACTGGTATTCTCATGTCGAATGGCAAAAGAAATGCACTTTTCTATTATTTCAATAGCTTTTTTGGGCTTTTCATATTTGACTGTAAATCATGATGTTAATACAAAAATATTGCATTTTCCTTTGAAATCAGCAACGCCACATTTCCTTGGCGGCCAGTAAAAATGATGACATAGGTATACTACTAAAATATAATTCGATTTCTATTGGAATAGGATTTAAACATTGAACGCTTAACTTTAGAATTATTCATGATTATTGAAATATTCATGAATATTTTTAAGTTACAAACGTTGTCAGACTAAGGCGTTGCTTTAAATAATCAAAAAGCGGGTGATATTCATAGAAAATAGGTTAAATTTTCGTTAGCACATACCCTGCTATTATCTATTGCCATGCACAGAAACGAACCTAATTGTGAGTTTCACTAACCCCATTGAGACCCCGGAATTTTCTACCAGCATGTAAATATAGCAAAGCAATTGTTCCGCAATATAGGCTATTTCCCCGAACACTGGCATAAATGTCAGAACGTCCTTAACAAACCGAGAGAGAACTAAGTATCCGACTGAAAAACAACGCTTATGTGCATTAAATCCCCAGTTTTGGCTGGAGGCCAGAGTTATTCAACTGAAGAAGTCCCTTGCGATAGAGTGTTTACTCTTAGTATTATGAACTGAACATTCTAGGCACACCTTATCTCTTCCGCCTTCGGAGAAATCGTGGATAAGGCGCAAAGGCCCAAGTGACTACGCAAGAAGTTCCTCGGATCGAGCAAAACGCTGGTGAGTACATTAATTAGAGTGGACAAAAAGATTCGTTATTTCGACAATCGGATTCTAATAGCCCACATAACTTGTGTTTTTGTTCGCAGATCACCATAAAATAATGGCAAATTCTAAAGATAACCCTTTCGTTCGCACAAAGAGCCTTAAGTATAGGAAATCGACAACATAAAAGAAAAATGCACTCGCGAAAGATTTAATCTCCTCAGTATGTATCGCATGAGAGCATTTGATGATGGTTAACTAAGATGGCCATATGGAGAACTGAAATTTTCACTGCGCCTGGGTTAGTAAAGCTATATAACATTGATTTTCCCATAAAATTCGACAATGTTATACAAAAAGTGAACTCCAAATCCAGCATATTTGCTGTATTTTGCTGCATTGAATCCATCAGGAGGGAGTTTAGAAAGTGGCTGGTGGAACCCGACTCCTAACAGCAAAAGGGGATAAGAGAAAGA
This sequence comes from Ischnura elegans, assembly GCF_921293095.1. Lineage (NCBI taxonomy): Eukaryota > Metazoa > Arthropoda > Insecta > Odonata > Coenagrionidae > Ischnura > Ischnura elegans. Next base: position 107,672,137 of record NC_060253.1, on the reverse strand, counting down.
AGAAGAATCCATCAGGGAGCCAAAATAACGAGGCTCGGTCAATGAGTCCTTAGCATCTCCAAGAAATTGCTCTCTTAGCATAAAAAAATTAATGTTGACTAGAAAGTAGTACTCGTGACTAGTCAGCTGTTAAAGATTCAGCTGTTTCTATCCCATGGTGGCCACATCTTGAGACATGATGGCCTGATGAAGACAATCGTCGAAGGACAAGTGGAAGGCAAGAATGAAAAACAAAATATATGGAACAAGTAAAGAGAGATGTGGAAGAGAAGAAATACGTAGGTGTGAAAAGATTAGCTGATAGGAGAGCTGAGTGGAGAGCTGCGTTGAACCAATTCTAAGATTGTTGACCAGTGATGATGATGGTTTCATTGTTGTTGCTGATTGTAGTGAGCAACTTTCATTTGTTTATGAAAATGGATAAAATTGAGTTTTTTTGGAATGATGAAACATTTGTTTTTGTAAGGGTTAACGTCAAAATATATCAAAGTTAACTTGCATGAAGCTTATGGAAGACTTGCTCTTGTTTTTGCAGCTATTTACAATTGGATAAATGAGTTAAAACGTTGCCGTTCATCCTCATAATGAACACTGTTACGCACGCTCAGTGGAAGTGTCTAACCCCCAAAATGATTAGCAAAATCCACGATATGGTTTTAAAGGCTGCAGGAATCCAAGTGCGTGATATAGGTAAGGCCAAAGGTATATCGTAATGCACGATTGATTTGATTTTGCACGAAAATTTGGGCGTGAAAAAAATATCGGCAAGATTGCTGCCGCGTTTTCACGCATTGGAGAATAAAGGCAATCGTGCGGTCAAATCAAGGGCTGTTTTGGCGCTTTTTATTCGCAATCCTGAAGATTTTTCGCATCAGTTTATAACTTTTGATGAAATATGAATCATCACTGCACTACAGAGACCAAATAACAGGTAAAACAATTGAATTTTGATAATGAACTGGCTCCAAAGCAGGCGAAGATGTTGAAATGTGCCGGCCAAGTCATGGCGACGATATTTTGGAATGTATGCGAAATTATTAGCATTGATTAATTGGAAAAGGGAAAAACGATGACAGAGGAGTAGTAGGTATGCATCGTTATTGGACCGGCTGATATTAACAATCTAGAGAAGCGCCCTCATTTGAAGCAAAAAATTTCTTCCTTCAACAAGACATGCACGATTGCACACCTGTTCTGAGTCAATAGCCAAAATTATAGAATTAAAGTTTCAATCATTACAAAACTCACCGCATTCGCCAGATTTGGCCTTCCGTGACTTTTTATGATTTCACAGCTTGAAGAAATTGCTTTGCGGACAAAGGTTTCCGTCAAAATATGAGGTCATCACCCAAATTAATGCCTATTTTGAGGGGATCCCGAAGTTAAACTTTTTGGACAGCTTAAAATGCTTGAAAAAATGCTTGAAAAATTTTATACGGCTAAAAGATTACCATAATGAAAAATATAAAAAAAATTGACCCAATATAATTTGTTTTTATATCTTTTTCTAAAGACTTACTTAACGACCCTTCGTAAGTTATTAGACGCTGGTCAAAGAAGCCGTATATTTGAAGCCTAAGGTAAAATACGCTTTCAATATTTTTGTTCTAGGCATAAGGCTCTTTACATGATCTAATTCTCTATCATTAGGTTTTCATAATTGTTTTTCCGTACATCAAAATGAAAAAAGCACATTTTACGGCTGTTTGAATACTCGAAACTCGAAACAATATCGAATTTTTAATCCACCCCGGTGCGCGTGTGTTGATGATTTTGGCGCTAGTAGCTCTACATTTGTGACTCAATGCCATTTTGACGGGACAGAATATTAGACTTTGACCCTATGAGCTAGAATGACGCCAGAAATACACGCGAAACGGGATTATATGCCGAGTTCAGAATGTAACGGTAGATAGCTTTCGGGGAGGGAGCGAGCAGAAAATGGCTGTCGCGTTTACAGGGTGCTCAAGACAAATATCGCGACATCTTGGTCGGAATTCGAAGAGGAAACGAATCTATGGGAAAACCTGGAGCTAAGCTGCAGTGGAACCTCAATTGTGCGACGCCTCAGACGAAAGGAAAAAACATCGTGAAAGCGAGAGGTGTTGCTTCAGGATCCATATCTATGTATCTACAAGGAAGCCGAAAATTGTATTAGTTGCACCATTCATAACACGAGAAAGGCTGTACCGATTTTCATTCAATGGATCAATATCCACCAAAAAGATGTCCATGGCAGAGGAATAGCTGAAAAAATTAGAACAACGCTCGGTGATATGGAAAGAACTCTTAAATTGTCATTCGATTGGGGAATTCCACTGAAAATGGATGATTATGCGATGAAAGAATATCCTTCTTGCTGAAAATTACAGTGAAAGCAGTTCTTCTCCAACCTGCGTATTATTTGTAAAATTCAAATTTGAAATTTATCTTTGAATCTTGCTGGCCAAAACCTCGAAAATGATTTTTTTTGAGCTAGGAAGTTAAAACTTCGCATATATATTTTCACATATATTATGCATGACTTGCCTGATTATTTTTCCCCTGTGCCTTCACGTTAGCAATACATTTAAGGTCAAAGTTGAACAAATTTAGCGAAAAACGACCACCCTCGATTTTTTCTGAAAATTGCTAACTTTATCCTCCTGCAGTGGTTTTATGAACAGTTTTATTGAAAAAAATGTTATACTATATTAATTAGCACTTTCTTTTCTTCCATTTGGAAGGCTTTCAAAGATTTTATTTCATCATTAACCATAGCTATATAACGAAACGAGTCGATAGTCGCTTGAACTCATCAAGCGGGTAATTAGGGGGTTGGTAGCATTGTTGTGTCACGCGTTTCCGAGTTATGTGCCCATAAGTGGCTTAAAAAGGAAAAAAACTCATAATATCGATTAAATGGATGAAATATACGGAGAGTACGCTTTTTCGCCGTCAACAATACTTAAGGTCGTCTTAGTAACCACGATGGTATACGCGTTGAGAGATCGTTTTGATTTTAATATTTACGTAATGGGGTAAGCTAAATTAATAATACCTAAATTTAGCTTATTATGACTCTCGGTCAACGTGACTCGTCGCTCCCGGGATTTGGCCTGCCTCCTCCACGGCAACCGTTGTTCGTCCCTTCCGGTGTTCTCCCTTTGTCCCTTCAAGTCCCTCCCAAAAATTTAGTGCTTGGTGTCTAATTGTGTGTTATATAATTATTGAAGTGCTAGTTTCTTAGCGCCCTTTCTCGACTTAAAATGTGTGCAACGAAGTTGAGTGTATATTACCAAAATGTTCGTAGTTTGAGAAACAAGCTTGGGGCAATGGACTCGTTTCTTCATGAACTACGAAATCACCAAGTGATATCCCTCACGGAGACGTGGCTTTGCGACAATGTTTCTGATGGCGAATTATCTATATCCACTTCTCATCAAATTTTCAGATGTGATCGAGTCGGTAAGCGTGGCGGTGGTGTCCTTCTTGGTGTTGACAATGGTTTCTTGGCGCTACGTCGCCCTGATTTGGAGTTAGGCCCCGAGATTTTATGGGTCGAAGTAACTTTTCCCTTTAATGCAACGTCTTCTGTAGGGAGAAGGCTATTAATTGGTACATTTTATCGACCACCTTCTGGTGATATTACAACTTTGGAAAAGTGTTTCAACTCTGTGTCACTAGCCCGCAGTGTGGGTGAAGTTATGCTCTTAGGTGACTTTAATTTAGGCATTGACTGGTCCTACCCTGTGAATGTTAAGAGTTTATCTGGCCTTGAGGAGTTTTTTGTTGATCATTTCATTAATGGCCTGGGCCTTAAGCAATGCAATATGTTTCCTACGAGGGGGTTGGCAGTCCTGGATCTTGTCTTATCCTCGCTCGAGTTGAAAGTTTGCCCTGCTGGCGACTATTTCTGCTCCGACCACGGGTCCCTAGAAATTTCGCTTGAACCCAGCGGGTGGCCACCCCCTACACCAAGGTCTACTCCGCCCCCTTCTCTACGTCCTCCCACCCCCATCTGGAAAAGAACGGATTGGGCTCATGTTAATGACACCCTCAACTGCCTCCCATGGTGCCTCTTGGAAGAAGGCTCTGTGGACGAAGCCCTTGATATGTTTTATGACTGGTTGGCAGGTGTCCTGAAGGACTGCATTCCGCATCGGAAACCCCGTTCTAGAAAGTTCCCACTTTGGATGACCAGTGAGACAGTTTTTGTTTTAAAGAATAAGCTAAGTGCTTGGCGCCTGTACAAACTTTTTCCTAACCCCAACACATTAAAAACTTTCATGAACCTTCGGCGTCATGCCAATTATCTGACTAAGTTAGACTTTACCAACTATATAGCCTCAATTTCCTCCGAATGTGTTTCCAACCCAAAACGGTTCTGGTCTATGATCAACTCCAGGCGTAACTCTGCTTCCACGCCTATGGAAATGTCTTTTGGTGATGTAACTGCTGTTGGTCCTGGGCGTGCTGACCTTTTTTCCAAGTTCTTTTCATCCACCTTCACCTCTAATCAACTTTTGGATACCTCTGTTCTTGATATTAAATGTGTTAGTTCCCACTCTCTCTCCTCACTTTCCACTTCTCCCGATGAATGTCTAAAATTGCTGTCATCCCTTAAAACTAACCGTGCAACTGGTTCAGATCAGCTGGCCGCAATGTTCCTAAAAAATGCAGCCCCTTCCTTGGCTTTACCCCTATCCATCATTTTTAATAGATGTTTTTCAACGGCATATTTTCCGTCAGTGTGGAAAATTGGCAGCATTTTCCCACTCTTCAAATCCGGAAAGAAATCTTCTGTAGAATCATACCGTCCTATCTCAATTTTGCCAATTATATCGACTATTTTTGAGCGCATCATTCATCAACGTCTGTTGTCTTTCTCTCTTCCCTTAATATCTGACGAACAGCATGGTTTCCTTCCCGGATCATCTACAGTAACAAATCTGTCCATTTTGCACAAATATTGCATTGACGCTTTCGAGACTTCATCACAGCTGGATGTATGCTACATTGATTTTGCCAAAGCTTTTGACAAAATTAACCATCAATTACTGCTCTTCAAATTAGAGAATCGGTATAATGTCCATGGTAATTTCCTTTCTATCTTATCTTCTTTCCTTCAGAACCGGCAACAATACACAATAGCAAATGGGTCGCGTTCTTTGATGGCACCGGTTACATCTGGAGTTCCACAAGGGAGTGTCCTCGGGCCTTTACTGTTTGCATTATACATAGATGAACTAGTTAACATTATCTCCTCCACCAATTGCAAAATATTATTATACGCAGATGACTGCAAAATTTTTAAACAGATTGATTCCCCGAATGACTGCCTTGCTCTGCAGAAGGCTCTTGATGCCATAGACCAATGGTCTGAGATTTGGAGTCTAAAAATTAATCCAGCCAAGTCTACCATTCTACCATTCACCCTACGCAAGTCTATCCTGAGTATAAATTACCGATTATCTGGACATCATATTCCTTCGGTCACCTCTCAGAAGGATTTAGGGGTTATTTTTGACTCTAAGCTGCTCTTTCGTGAGCACATTAAATCCATTTCCACCCGCGCTATGTCTTTGGTGGGTATGATGTATCGCCATAGTGAGGTGTTGGATTTAATTGCTCTACGCACCTTCTTCCTTTCCTGTGTCTCTCCGGTCCTAGAATACTGCAGCCAAATCTGGTCTTCGGCCCCACCTTCTTCATTAAAGCTCCTGGAACGTCCATTGAATTTTTTCCTTTCTGTTGTCCGCTACCGCCACTTGCCTTTTCGTAACTTCTCCCTCAATAAGATTAGATCCTCTCTTGGCATTTCTACTTTAGCTGATCGCCGTATCCTCAATGACCGGAGACTCTTTTTAAATATCATCAATGGCAAATACAGGTCATCAGACCTTCTTTCTTTTTTTCCGCTTCGCGTTCCTTCGCGCACGACGAGGTCGAGTGACCTATTTCATTGTTTCACCCCCCGCCTTTCTGTTTCTAAACGTTCTTTTCTATTCAGACTTCCTTCTTCCATTAACTCATATGCCAAATGTGTTCCAAATTTTGATCCTTTTTTTCATCCCACACCCAACTTGCACCATCACTATCGTAATTTTCCCCCTATTCCTCGCCCCACCTGATGACTATTCTTTGTTATTATTTGTAATTACTGTTGAATTTTTTTGTTTTTGTTGGTTACGTTGCTTAATGTTATTTAATTATTTCTCCTGTTATTGTAGTCCTCTGTAATTGGCCTCGTGCTGTTTTTGGACTAAATAAATAAATAAATAAATAAATAAATAAATTATTAATAAAATTAATAATAAGCTAAATTAATAATTAGGAATACCAAGATGTACCCATTCAGAAAATTTCTTTGGTCCAACTTATAGGGTAATCAAGTTATGACAATTAACGTATTTGCTATAGTTATCGAATCGATCTTTCGATTATACTGACATCTGTTCTGTAAAATCCGTAACGATATTGATTTTATTTCCAGTCTATGGTCATCTACTACATAATTCCTGGTCAACTATATGCCCTTGGATGTAAAATCCTATATGTTATAGCAATTCGATATATTTGAAGAAAAAGCATATTCGATATATATCGAACCTGAGACTACATAAAAAACATATTTCCATTGGGCATTGTGAGGAATACCAAGATGTACCTATTCACCAAATTTCATCGGTCCAACGGATACACTATTCAAGTTATGCCAATTTTGCGTATTTGCTATAATAATCGAATCGATTTTTCGATTATACTGACATCAGTACTGTAAAATCCGGAATGCTATTGGTTTAACTTCCAGTCTATGGGTATCTACTATATAATTCCTGGTAAACTACGTCCTTGGATGAAAAATCCTATATGTTATAGCAATTCGATATCTTTTGTGAAAACGCAGTTTCGATATATATCGAATGTGACAATACATACAAAACATATCTCTATTGAGCATTGTGAGGAATACCAATATGTACTCATTCACCAAATTTCATCGGTCCAACGGATACACTATTCAAGTTATGCCAATTTACGTATTTGCTATAATAATCGAATCGATTTTTCGATTATACTGACATCTGTACTGTAAAATCCGCAATGCTATTGGTTTAACTTCCAGTCTATGGATATCTACTATATAATTCCTGGTCAACTATGCCCTTGGATGTAAAATCCTGTATGTTATAGCAGTTCGATATATTTGAAGAAAAAGCATATTCGATATATATATCGCACGTTAGACTACATACAAAACATATTTCTGTTGGGCATTGTGAGGAATACCAAGATGTGCACATTCGCCAAATTTCATTGATCCAACGTGTATACTTTTCAAGTTATACCAATTTGTGTATTTGCTATAATAATTGAATCGATTTTTCGATCATACTGACATCTGTACTGTAAAATCCGCAATGCTATTGGTTTAAAATCCAGTCTATGGGTATCTACTACTTAATCCCTAGTCAACCATGTCCTTGGATATAAAATCCTACATGTTATAGCAATTCGATATATTTTAAGAAAAAGTAGATTCGATATATATCGAACTCGAGACTATATGCAAAACATATTACCATTGAGCATTGTGAGGAATACCAAGATGTACCCGTTCACCAAGTTTCATTGGTCCTACGTATACACTTATCAAGTTATGCCAATTTGCGTATTTGCTATACTAATCGAATCGTACTTTCGACTATACTGACATCTGTACTGTAAAATCCGCAATCCTATTGATATCCCTTCCATTCTATGGTCACTCCGTTATCTCTGCCTTCTCTACTATCCCCGCTTTCAAAATTTAGCCTATGTTTTTATATTGGTGACGTAGATAGACGCGATGCGTGTATTTCTTACGGGGGCCTATTACAAAAAGATATAAATTCATATTGATATGTCTGCATTAGGAAACATTACTCACCTAAATAATTTATGTGTACGCATAATTCATTCCTTCCCTTACGTATTGTTAAACTTTTTATCCCCGTAACTATGTAAATAGGTCTGAAAAATGGCTCCATCGAATGCAACCTTGGATCGATTATAACTTCAAGTCTAATCAATTTATCCGCTTGATTTTAACTTTTATCGGAGGAATGATATTATAAGTTGTATTGTGTATGACTTTCATGTTCAAAACTTGATTATAAAAAAAGTTATTAGCGATTAAAGCGTATCCAAGGAGATTGGTATCGATATAACTCGCACATGAATCGATCGAGCGGAATGGCCATCATTTCAAAAGTTGACCTTTTTGATAAAAGTATTACCCTGAAAATTTCATTAATCTACCTTGTATGGTTGCTAAGATATTTAAGGTTGTATGCTCCACAAAAATGTTTTTCTAGGAGATTCCAAATTTTCATATGGCACATGTCTCAAGGCCGAAATCCGAGTTTGAAAATTCGCCCTTCACGACAATGTAAAATCGAAATCGTTTATTCCTCGGAGTTGTTTCGACATATGAAAATTTCAAGATAGCCAAAAAATCAACCAAAAAATCCTACAACTTACATTTCAAGGAATATGTCCTACGAATTTTGCAAGTTGGTCAAAAAAATTCCTAAACTTTTTCCATTAGAAAAGCATAGAAAACGTTCAAAAAATAATAAAAAATACTAAATATCAATTCGTTGCAATGACAACCACACCAAAATATCGATCAAAAAATCTAGTTTACGTCCATTGAATATCATGTTCCTCAAACGTTTAAAAGAAAAAGAAAAAGTTTTAGTCCCATAAAAAAGAAAACCTTTTAGTCCCATAAGGCTCCCATGTTAATTCAAGTCGGTATATCTCGAAAACTAATCGATTTTTTCAAGTTTTAAGATTTTTCCTCCCGATGATTTTTTTTTACTTATACGTCCAATTAGCCAAATACCCACAGATATCACCGTTTGGGCTGTGAATTTGTATCAATCAGTCAGTGGGTAGTCGAATTGCCGCTATATGGTGCTTTAATAATGGCGGAGCCTGTTTTCAGTCAATTTTTTACATAAACGTAGAAATAAAGTAGATACCTCTGCCGACTCCGCCAAGTGATTTATACCACGTCGTTCTATGAAGCTTCCACATTGCGAATCTAAAGTAAAACCTTGCACAAACTTGCAATTGCGAATTATAAATCGTTTTTTCGAGCGTGCGGTCGACTCCGTTTCTGGCCGATATGGCCACTTTTATATCTGGATAATAGACATAATAGTGATAGAAAATAATCACCAGAAAGAAAAATTAATGAATATTGCTACGAATGACTCTTATTACACAACCGCTGGGCACTGCAAGAGGTACACTGAAAGGCTTCTTCCTTTGTGTGCATTCCATATACTACTGCGGAGAATGGACTTTCATCGCGTGCGTCGCGCGCCGTTCCTCCTCCTCTCCGTCCACTTCGTCTTCTCAAATCTCCTCCGCACCCACATCTCGAACGCCTTCCGTCTTTCATTGTTCTTCTACCATACACGTTTCCGCACCACAAAACGCTACAGTTCAGATAAGACTATTCACGAAACCTTTTTTCTGCAGTCTTACACAACGATATTCTCATTAGTTCCCTTCTTTACATTAACCTCCAATTTACAAACGAAATTCCCTTCCTGATATCTTTACCGTGGGGTCCATTTTCCTCTAATAATACGAGAAGTACCTACTGCCTAAATAGTCGAACTGCTCCACCTGTCCTAGGTGTAAGCAATGACGTTCACCAGCACCAGATTTGAACCGGGGAAGAATTATACCGACAATTACTACCTTTTTTAAAGCTGCTATCAAACCACATGTGTAGATATCGTTTTTTTATGCTTGAATCGAGTATGACTATGAATTGAGTCGAGCTGACACTTGGATACCGAATTCTTTAAAATAAAACCTCAGAGAGCTCCGAGAATTCGCGGGCTTGTCCCACTGCGTTCGAATATCCTTGCACCTCAGTGGACCCAATCCCCTTCACGCGTCCCGTCAGCCACCAAAGCCACCTCGATATCGGCGGAAGAAACACCGCGCCGGCCAGGTGATCCATCCCCATGGCAACGATGAAGAGCCGCGTGCGCCCCACCCCCTGCCCGCTCCCCCCTTCTCCCCCCTCCCCCCAAACACTTGGCGTCACAGGTGGACCGCCCGCGGCAAAAGGACACCGTGCGTGAACGAAGAGACTCGAAAAAATGAACACCTTCAGTGAAAAATGAAAAAGTAATACGTGCCACGAACGTCCAAGGATTTCCATGCGGATTGCATGCATTACAGGGGTAGCGCGAAGGAAGCAAATAGACGCAACCACTGCAGTCATGATTATTATTAAAGTATTCTACCGAGAAATATAGATTTGCATGAAGTACTTAAAAAGTATTCTGCTAGTTTTCCCTCCATTTATGGACTTCCCTCTGAAATTCACAAGAAGGCCTACTCTCATCCATTCTATCTAAAAATCCTATTCTCTTCCTTCCTCTCCCTCGTTTACCTAACATTCTATACTTTACGTACATTGTTTTCAACATCCCCTCCCCGCTCAGCACTCGTTCCTTGCCTTCTGCTCATTACGTATCTCATCCAGGATTTGCCTCTTCTCACTCACTATGTCCAGCAGTAGAGGAACGCTTAAAAAGTTGTCTTAACTATTTATTAGACTCGCCATACAAATGTTGCGTATTCATGTCAAACTACTCGAATGCCGTTTAGTAAGGTCTATGGAATATGTATCTGCGCCTATGTTGCTGTTGTAAAACTCGCTTTAATTTGTCCTCTTCATAGCAGGGTATATTCGTTGGGCGCTCAATAAATTACTGACGTTTCGTCCGAGTCAAAGAAATCGATCCGATCCGAGTTTTTGTCTTTATTTCCGTTAGGTGCTAGAGTCAGGGGCGCAGCTAGAAATTAAGGCTAGGGGGGGTTTCAGGCGCAACTAATACTTGGGTGCCTAGGATGTGGTATACCCTCCAGGGTAAGCGGTAGGTGCGGGGGCCCTCCGCAATAAAAAAGTTAAGATAAATGGTTCAAAATGTTGAGTTTTACGGCCTTCTGAGGGATGTTTTCTGAACAATCACACTATTCTATAAGCAATATTAATCCAATTAAGTAAAATAGATTTAACTAAAAATTTCTCTGGGCTCTGGGGGGGGTTTTATCCCCCAAACCCCCCCCCCCCCTCGCTGCGCCACTGGCCAGAGTGTAGTACCTCCTTTTATGCCTACATATTTTGCGATAAGTCTTATCCTCTGCTGTTTTTTAGGCTTCCGCGGGGTGATAAATGATTTTACATTTTTTTCCGGTTATACTGCGTCCAGCGTTGCCGTTGACTGCTGTTTTCCAGGTTGCATCCAGTCCAAAATATAAGGACTGTTGGCTTAATATCGCAAATGGAGTAGAAATAACTGAATAGAGGAATAGTTTCCAAGTCTGTCTTACCATTTGAAACTCTGTGAGTAATATCTTGAGGTGATATATACTTATTTATAAATGAATGTTGCATCAATTACATGGGATTCGGTAAATCGTCTATAGAAACTACTTTTATGTAAAAAAAACACCTTTTCTACCTATGTATGTTTGATACAATGAATGGCTAAAATTACACCTTTAGTAATACCTTAATAAGAATTCTCGATAAGAGGGACTGATAAAAAGAGGGACTAATTGGCTTGGTAAAAGATACATCAGTACATCAGAATGTATGTCCTAGCAAGTATTACAATTAGTTTCCGTCATCAGTCTGATCAAAAACGACAAGAGAAGTATTATAACGGAGAAGGAAACTTAACTCACAACCACACAACTCAGGTGCCTCTTTTTCTGAAATTGTCGCACCTCTCTCACAAAAGATAAAATGAGAGTCTCTTTATAAACGCAAAGATAAAAGTAAAAGCGGTGTGTGCTCCCAATATGTGATATGGAAACGGTAAGCGTGAATTCCAAATTAAAGACTCAGTTTCATTCGAGACAGTTCGGACTTATTGAGAATTTTGAATAAAAATCCAAAAAATATACATAACAATGTTTATTTTTTAAATTTACGACCAGGTAACCCCCGGTTCAAACACTAAAAAAAACCTAACTCAACGCGTTGCGACAATTATTTCCTGCTGGCTTTGTTTTGTGACCAGAAACATCGACACGAAAATAATCATCGGTGGTTCAGTGATAGAATGCTCGCCTGCCACTCCGGCGACCCCACTTCAATTCCCGGTCGATGCAATGCTTTTGCCGGCCTCGCTGGCGGCGGGGTAAAGTGCCAGCCTGACAAGCCAAAGGTCGCAGGTCTTGCAATGGAAAGTTTCCCCTGTTCAGGGCCTGGGCGTTTGTGATCGTCCTACGTTTTTAATCGTTGGATTCCGCATTTGTAAAGGGAGCTGTTTTAGGGGCGGCAGAGATGAATTGGTTAGTGGTAGTTTGGTGGGGCCAAGATCCAGCCAGGTATGGTGGACCCAAGCAATGGTAGAGCGCGACCCTTTTCGAACCGTTTCCTAGGGCTCCCAGAGATAAGCCGGGACCTCAAGAGACGGCCATCCCAGCAGGAGCCCACCCCTACCGATATGACCTGTCGTAGTATATTTTTTACTTTGCTAATTCCAATACTTAGAGGTAAATAAATACTCTAATCATATTTCTCGCGGTTGAGCGATTAAAAGCGTCTTTTGATTGAGGTTCTACGATGGAAAATAATGATTTTATGAAAAGTGATCAAATTTAAGCCGATTGCCTCCAGAGAATTGGCAACTCCGAAGTTTTGTGAGAGGAGGGGGAAAGAAAAAATCCTTTTTCTAGCCCCACTCCACTTTTTAGCTGGTCCACGTGAATGATTTTATCCGGAATTCTGGTGAAGACCGCTAATGTGTTTGGCAGAGTGAGAGTTTTAACCATCGCACACTATTTTATTTAATATGCTACTTGCAGATTTGCATCTACATAACTCCATGCGAGCCACCTTTAATCCGTTTGGCAGGGGGTGACCAATCACCTGCAAACAGCATCCAAAAGAATTCCCACAAGCACGCTCCCAACCGAACAATGGAGAAATGAATGCATGAAATCTGCATCTACAGAATACCCTGCGAGCCAGCTCTAGGGTGTTCGGCAGAGGATGATCAGTCATCAACATACATACAGCATGTAATAGGACCGCAACATGTACACCTGTACATTAAAATGAAAAAGACACGTGCGGGACTTACTTGTGAGAAAATACAAGAAATACGTGAAAATCACGAAAAAATCAAAAAAAGAGACAAAGAAAACACTTGGCGTGGCATTGAGTGAATTCAAAACAAAAATATTGGGCGAATATTTAGACACCTCTAAGGCTTTCTGGTCATATTTAAGGGAGGTACAGGGAAATAGCGCCACCGTCTCTTCACTCATAAATGAATGTGGCGATAGAGAGACTAAAAATCGAGATGAAGCTTATATCGTAAATACCTTTTTCCATAGAGTCTTCTCTAATTCACCACGAATATATCAACACCTTTACCGCGATTCTGCCTAGAACAAATGCCTTATATCTGTATTTCAAGCAGTGATTTAGAAAAACAACTCAGCTCTATTAATCCAAAGAAATCGACAGGCACTGATCTCTTTCCAGCTTAAGGGTATAAGGAATCAGCATCAGAGATAGCGCCTTACTTGAAGATAGTGTTCGAAAAATCTCTAGCAGAACACATAGTCCCTAGAGATAGGAAAACAGCGAACGTCGCGCCTATATTTAAAGGTGATGATAGGGAAAAGTCTAGTTATTTCCATCCGATTTCACTTACTTCCATTTCTTGCAAAATATTGGAACATATTATTTTCAGTTCGATAATGGGTCATCTAGATAGCCAAAATCTGTTAGCAAAAGAATAGCACGGATTAAGAATGGCAATGACAGTCCTTGATAATGACCTGACGGTCGAAACGCGGAATACTTTCAATAATAAACCTGGGTAAAAAAGCCATCTCCCTGTTCTTTCAATACTATTTCTCCACACGGTCTTAAAATATTATGCATGATGACAAAATATACATGCACCTTCCTGAAAAGGAAAAATTTGCCAGCGGTTATTTATTGCTACAGAATTCCATGCAAGATTAGAACAATGGAAAAAAATTTAATGAGTGGACCTAGCGAGTGACGTCATTAATTCTATTCATCTACATCTTTATAATACCTTGCGAGCCAACTCTTGGGTTTTTTTGGCAGGGGGAGGCCATCCGAATTTATTTAAGATGCAGCTACACTACCAAGACTATCTTAACGACCTTTCACGTACCTGGTAGGTCTTCTTTGCACGCGTTCTAACTCTGTTATTAAGCCTTTTTCATTAAGGTCCCAAACACTGGCAGCGTATTCCAAATGTGGTCTAACGAGGGAAAAGTAGCTAATTTCTCTCACTTTGTCGTCGCACTTTCCTAATATTCAATTAACAAAACCAATTTACGATTACTTTGACCGTTATTTCCCGAATATGTTTATTGCACGATAGATCATTATTGAGTCTTACTCCTAGATATTTCATGGATTCAACTGTCTTTAATTGGGTGCCCCGAATGATATAACTATGTAGTGGGGAGTTATTCTTTCAGCAGAAATTCATTGCTACGCGTTTTTTCAAATTTAATTCCAACTGCCAAGCATGGATAGCAGGAAGGTCGTTCGTTAGTTCAACCCTATCCTAGCTGGAATGGATTTACCTGTAAACTACAGTGTCGTCTGCAAATAAAACTGGACGGCAAAAAAAATTTGTTTTCGTACACTGGTACCATTCCTGCTGATTCTTATGTAAAATGACCTCCTGAATCTGAATATGACATCCGTTTTCCGTTGAAATTTAATTCGGCATTTCAAATAATGAACGGCATCACATCCTTTATAGATCTTGGATTCTCTGTTTTCCCCCGGACCATGGAAAGGCCTTAAATGGCTTATTTAAATTTCTACCTTCATAATTTTAAAATCTTTCATGTAGTTTTATAGTATATTTTATTTAATCTATTAGTAAGTCTTCCTCCTCCTGCACTTGACTTTATAAAAGAGGTTTAATCTGGTTTTCAGTCTGTAGTCTGACAGAGATTCCTTCCCGAGTTGTTCTAAGAGGTCGTTTACACTATTAAGACTATAGTAACGACTTTTCACTTACCTGGCAACTCTTTTTTGCACTCTTTCTAACTCTGTTTTTAAGACTATTTCATGAGGATCCCAAACACTGGCAGCGTATTCCAAATGGTTTCTAATGTGGGAGAAGTAGCTAATATCACTCCCTTTGTAGTCGCACTTTCCTAGTATTATTTCAACAAAACCCAATTCACAATTTGGTTGACCAGTTATTTCCCAAATATGTCTTTTCCGCGATAGGCCATTATTGAGTCTAACTTCTTGGTATTTTACGGATTCTAAAGTCTCTAATTGGGTAGCCTGAATGAAGTAGCTTTGTTGTGGGGAGTTATTTTTCTTCCAGAAATTCATTACTGCGCATATTTTCAAATGTAAGTCGTGAGTTCGTCTGGACCAGGTGATTTATTTGGACTGAGCGATTTCAATATATTTTCTATTCCGCGCGCACTAATATCGATAGGCGGCATCTTTCGTACCTTGAGATTTACAACTGCCTTGCATGAGTTCTTACAAGGCTCGCATAACACGCTTTAGAAGAAGGGATTTAGTACATTGCCTTTATAGGAACTGTTTGTTAATACATCTCCATTATCGTTTCTTAGCGAGCATACGGCAGATCATAAACCTTGAACATCCCCAACATAAGACCAATATGCTATTGGTATATTCCGCATTTACCCACACCTAATTTTTCTTGGTTTCAAAAAAAGCATTTCACGAAGTGCTCTACGGATAGTTAATTATGAAACTGAAATCTTACGGCCTTAATGATTATGTCATTTCCTGGATAAGAGAACCTTTAAGCGTTCGCGTGCAAATAGTATTATTTAGACGGCGCAGTCTCCGACGAGGTTAGAGTCACTTCTGGCGTCCCACTGGGCAGTGTCATATACCTACCCAATCCTCTTCCTTCTTTATATCAACGATATTGGTGAAATAGTAGCCAGTAAACTTGGATTATTTGCAGACGATGCTGCAGTTTACATAGAAATGCGTTGCAGTAATGATAGGCGTTAATTCACGAACGACCTTATTGCAGCAAAAACATGTTGCGATGCGTGGCAGTTAGAGTTAAATTTGAAAAAAATGCGCATTAATGAATTTATGAAAAAAACCTCCCCGAAACAGAGGTGTTTCATTCAAGGTACCCAGTTTGAGACTGTAGACTCCGTAAAGATGATGGAGTTAGACTCAATAATGATATATCGTGGAATAAACATATTCGGGAAATAACACGACAAGCTAATCGTAAATTAGGTTTTTTTATAAGGATACTAGGAAAGTGTGACGACAAAAAGAGAGAAATTAGCTACTTCTCCCTCGTTAGACCCCATTTTGAATACAGTGCCAATGTTGTGATACTCATAAAATAGTCTTAAAAACAGAGTTAGTACGAGTGCAAAAAAGAACTGCCAGATACGTGAAAATTTGTTACGATAGTCTTGTTATTGTAATTAACCTCTTAGAACAACTCGAAAGAAATCTCTGTAAGATTATTTAAATCTAAGAGCAATTCATTTTCCGAAAAAGGTAGCCATACCTCTCTTGCATGGTGCATGCTGGTGCTTGATCACCTCCTGCCAAACACCTTTGTAGGTGGTTTGCAGAGTAATATGTAGTGGTATATATTGGCCTCATTCTGTTTTCTCCCTAGGCTGTAGGAGAGCCTCGATAATAGCGTCAATGATATAAACCTTCTTTTACTGATTAATTCAGATTTTTTATGGCTTATTGAATTCTCTATTAGAATATTTTTGCTATCCATCATGCGATTTCTTTAGATACGGGAAGAGGCTACTGCGCTTAAGTCTCAGCTGAAATGTCCTTTCACCTATACTCAAGATACAACATTTTTGGAATCGAGCAAAGTGCTGAGATATTGAAACAAATGAATATGCACGTATTTTTTGTTACTATTATTAATAGTAACATTTTATGACCGTGTGGTGTACATATTGCGGTCCTCCAACATGCTGAATTTTGGAGATTGATCACCCCGTGCAAAGCACCCTGGAGGTGGTTCGCAGGCTATTATGTAGATATAGATTGCATGCTTTAATTTTTCACTTTTCCATTGGGGAGCGCGCTTCAGGGAATCCTGGTACATGGTCACCCCCTGCCATACACCCTAGAAGTAGCTCGCATTGAGTTATGCAGATGTACAGAATTCCGGATGCACTCATTCACGTGGACCAGCTAAAAAGTGGAGTGGGGTTAGAAAAAGGATTTTTTTCTTTCCCCCTCCGCTCACAAAACTTCGGAGTTGCCAATTCTCTGGAGGCAATCGGCTTAAATTTGATCACTTTTCATAAAATCATTATTTTCCATCGTAGAACCTCGATCAAAAGACGCTTTTAATCGCTCAACCGCGAGAAATATGATTAGAGTATTTATTTACCTCTAAGTATTGGAATTAGCAAAGTAAAAAATATACTACGACAGGTCATATCGGTAGGGGTGGGCTCCTGCTGGGATGGCCGTCTCTTGAGGTCCCGGCTTATCTCTGGGAGCCCTAGGAAACGGTTCGAAAAGGGTCGCGCTCTACCATTGCTTGGGTCCACCATACCTGTCTGGATCTTGGCCCCACCAAACTACCCCTAACCGATAAATTTAAAAATTAAATAAATAATATAAAAATTAGTGTTGCTTCTTTGGTCAGTTTTTTTCCCCTCTCCCGCTGCCGAAAGGCGTCTACCGTCGAAGTGATCACAAAGAAACTCCTAAGAAGACAGTAATTCTGGGGAAGGGACGACTGCATATGCAAGAAAAATATCAAAAACAATGGAAAAATAATAATTACAATAAATAGCCAGTGTTGTATAAGTAATAAGGTGAAACTTTTCTAGCTAAGATAATATCCACAATTTTGAAAGAAATTCTGGGTGAAATAGAAATAACAGCAATATATCATTTAAGCGAACACATATACCACCTCAGAAACATAAAATATCAAGTGGATGAGATAGTTAAGTGCGAAAGTTGCGGAAAGCTATGGTTTAATGTGGTTCTGTAAACAATACTAAAATAAGCATTCTAATAGCTGTTAAATCCCTAATTTTCAAATCATTATCACCTATAATTAATGCACAACGCAGCAATAACATCCACGTAAGACACAAAAAAGGAAGTAGCCAAACAGTTTCGAGAGAGAAACAATTCGGATAGAGAGGAAACGACATAATAGTGTGGGGTAAATCCATTATTTAAGCATGTTAAACAACTGAGACAAGTTCTTCTCACATCTTTGTCACTCGACCCACTAATACAGCGTAATTTATTCAGGGGAAATGAAAGGGTGGCAGCAAGCGCTTTAAATCAATCACAAAAGGAAGAAAACCTCCATTCAAATAAGGAGGAAGCGGCTCGCTGGAAAGGGGCTCGCGAACCAAGGAGGGATAATTTGAGAACGGCCCTTGACCGGCAGCCCAGCACACGAGGGAAGGATTAATGTCCTCACGTCTCCGACAGAAGAGCCCGCGCTTCCCGCGTCCCCAATCATCCCCCAAAACATCTGACACCTCCACAACCGCTTGCATACGAAACCACCCACCCTCTTTGGACTCGGCGGTCTTTCATTTTTCTTTTAATCACCGCAGATACGAGCACTTAAGTGAGCTTTAGAATTTTTTATGCCACTTTTACTGCTTACGGAGTAGATGTAAGTGGTCGGAAGAGGCGGATTAGCTCATAGCGATGCCTTAGCATAGAGATTTTTTCACATCAGGGCATTTCCCTGTGATTTTAAAGCACCACCAACCCGACCAAACCCAAGGATTCCCTTAAAATTTGGCATGCTCAG
Source organism: Ischnura elegans (assembly GCF_921293095.1). Classification (NCBI taxonomy): domain Eukaryota; kingdom Metazoa; phylum Arthropoda; class Insecta; order Odonata; family Coenagrionidae; genus Ischnura; species Ischnura elegans. The sequence goes on along the minus strand of NC_060253.1, from coordinate 107,653,268 downwards.
TGACCCACGTATGTGATGAAGAAAATCCGATTTGTATTGGTGTAAAAAAACTAGGAAGAAAGATTGGGGCACATCAAAGATGGGAAATTTTGTGAAATTTGGGTCCTTCATTTAAGAATAACGTTGATATCTATATTTTTAATTTATAATTAACAGCAATTAATTATGAAATTTTGAACATTAAATGACTTTTACTGCCATATAACGTGGCCTGTCTGTATGAACTTTCAAACCAAAGGTAATTTACTTAAAACGTTTAAGCTTTAAGAATTTATTTTTTAAGCGAATTTCAAACAAAGCTGAGATGCAAAGGGTGCTCCAAAAATTTCAAATCAGAAAAAGCGATTTTTTCCTGAAATTCAAAAAATAAGAGGGTTTAATTTACAGGTAAAGCCAATTAACAAGCGAATTTGATTCTAGGAGAACTACGACGGTAGTAATATTCTTTATATCTGAAAAACAATGTGAAATGAAGGATAAATGCGCTTCTCAAGATAATTATCGATAATGGCGAGCCATTTGCAACCCATTCCGGTGAGGATCAGAATCCAAAAATTCAATTTAAGAAAGACTGGGATTGAAATAGATTCATGGCACTTTCATTCAAGAGGTTTTGACGCGATATGAAGTGTAGGTCATTTTCGTAAAAATTTCAAATACACTCTTGTGACAATACTCCATCGACTGATAGCTTTCGGTGTAAAAAAATTTTCGGTACCTAATTGCAATTTATAATTCGTACTTTTGTACAGGTTTTTACGGCATAGCTAGCGTAACCATAGGAAAAATGTTCATTACTGCTGGAATACATGATTATTTCAACAAAACAGATAAACTATTCATTATTACACAAGCATCACGATAGAAAAATATAGGCCCTCCACAATACAACTTTTTGTAGTTGTTTGAGAATGAATTTGCTTGAAGTAATTTAAATGAAAATGGCTCTGAGGCCAACTCAACCAGGAGGAAAAGTGGTTAACTTAAAAATATACAGGATTGAATCATCCACATTTTCGGAACCCGAATTTGGACTGCTACTCGCTACCCTCGATGAACGTCGCCTCAGATGGCAAAAATACCGTTCAAAAACGCACGCGGAAAGTTATTTACACCCATTACATGGATAGCAATGACCAAAACAATGTGTAAGTTTTCTGCTTTTATGGACCGAATTGTACGGCGTAGAAATCCCGAGGTCCTGTATGAAGTATTAAAGCTTATAACGGACGATATTTGTGCACATCATGGAGACAGAGAGAAGGAGATTTGAATTGGCGAATGGAGAACCACGAAATTTCAACCGTCAATGATAAATCAAGCGACAAAAATACAGAATGATGTGTCCCATTATACTATTAAAAAAAGGGAACTTTCCCTCATAAAAGATATCGAAAGGCATTGATTGCGATTCGTTACCCACCATTAGTGTATTCATAATATACAAATTATTTAGTTTTAGAAATCCCAATTTAGACGAATGGCAATGGTAAATTTTATCCTCATTTGAAAAGGCCAGATTGGCGCCCATGCGATTCCACTCCACGTGACGTCACAGGGACCTAGATGCTATACGAGTAGATAGGAGATTCACATCGTCTGAGATTACCAATGCATGCATTAGGCACAGAGCTCATGGAAACATTTCTTAATAATTACCAATTAAAATTGCCTATGGTCGGAAGGTTTCCTTCGTTTGATAGGGTATTAATAATTCTTATTTAAGCCAAGCGCTACCTGCTAGCAGGGTACTCTACTCTACCGCCATGCTCGGCAGCAAGCAGCCTGCATCGTAAAGGCGTTCATAGCCTCGCACCCAGGTGGCCTCACACAGCAGCAGCCAGACGTCACTCGGGCTTTTCCCAGCATTCATACTTAGTCGTCTCGTTTTCGCGCGCTTGAAAATGTTCACTTTTCATTTAATTGCGAAAAATAGATATCGTCATTTAAAAAATCTAAAAGCGTGAAATATGTACTCCAGGAGTAATAATATTTCTATTTAGACAATAAAAAAATAATAGGAAACCACCCTATTATTTTACTGCAAAGACGTTCACAATTTAAATTTATTCAAATTTATTTGAAAAAATTCGAATTTTTCACACGTCGAAAATCGAAAAAGTCGACAGTCTTGATAATGTCTCTTGCAACAAAATAAGAACACATTTCCGCCACACCCGTTCAAACACCCTGTTTCACATGCCAAAACTCAGGCTATGAACTATCAAGTGTTCTCTTTTCTGAGGTGTTTCCGCCTTAATGAATTCGCTTTCGACTTATTGATCCCTTCTGTGTACCAATCAAATTTTACTGAATTAACATCATCTCATTTAATACAAAATAGCCTAATACCCTGCTAAATACGCAGAATGTGGCCACTTCGTATCGATTGCGAATCGAAAGCGAATGTATCGCTTTGCTGTTTTCTTGTAATTGCTTTATTAGCTTTTTTCATTTTTTTGGTCTAAGTGACTTTTAAGTCAGCAATATTGCTGTGTGTGTGCCATTTTCTTTAAAATAAATAAATAAATAATTGCAATTAATACATTTCGTCCTGCATTCACTCTTACATTCACTTCCGAGACTCGCGTAAATAATTTATGCTCTATAGACACAAGTCCTAGAACAATAAATCCATTAGTATTAATGCCCGGCTGAGTGAAGTGATTTTTTTCATTACGAATTCCATGTTTTACGTCATCCTTACGAGATTTCCATCCTCGGCGGAAATAACTTTGCGTCTATTGTGCGTGACTACGTTCAAATTCGCTTCTTTCCCGCAGTCCTTTGAAATTGCGAAAATTATGTGATATAAATGGCGCAGTCGCGAATCTCCTACTTCCTTCACTTCAGCGCATGTATGGACAATAACTATTAATTAAGAATACAAAAATCAACAAAGTGGGGGGGGGGAATTACTAAAATCTGCTTAAACAATTACTATCTGTGGACTTCCACAAAGTCAACTCGTCGACAATCAGTTTGATTCGTAGTTCTAGTATGGTAAAGAAGACTAGGTTGTTTCTGAAGTTACCAAACAATTAGAAGTTGCAAATGTTATATGTTACTTGTTAATGATATAAGTTACTTTTATTGAAGAGGCAATGGCGAGAAATGAGGTATCTCCTATCGATACTCACGAGAAGTCATTAGTTCACGGGGCCGCTGATGGACGGGTGCGATGGAGGCATTTACGGGCTGGGATAGGAGGATAGAAGGGGGTCATCGTCATCATCTACATCCCCATAGCCCGGTTTGGTCCTTGGATTCCTCCATAATATGCCTCCATTCAGTTCTTCTTCTTGCTTTCTCTTTCCTATTATCTTTATTCTCTTGCCTATTTATTTATATTTTTCTATTTATTTATGTATTTATTTTAGAATATCGATACTCGTTTCTTTATTTAATTATCCATCTACTTTTTATTTATTTATTGATTTTATATATTCCTGTAATCAATATTTTACCTGATTTACCGTTTTAGTATTTTTTACACCCTTTACACCGTTCTCAGAGTTTCCTAATTTATTCTTAAATTTTTTTAACGTACTTATTTTAATTACTTTATCACCCCAAATATTTTATGATTCTTTACTGATGTTTTTTACAAATTTGCTCAGTTATCAGTTTTTAATTTCTTCAAACCGGACCTATTTCCTTTATTCATTGCTTTATCATGCCTTTATAACCTAGTTTATGTTAACTTCTAATCACTTAAATTCAATTTATAATTTATTCCTACCATGCATCATGACTTCCTGAGCAGTGACAGCGACAGGAGGCCACTCAAAGACTTAACCGGCTCAACAAGATGTCAGGAAGGAGAAATTCTATCAAATCTCGATGGACAACTAGGCGAAAGATGGTATTTGTACCAAGTCCTGTAATTAAGTTCAATACCAAAACAAATACCATGTAAAAGAGCCCAGGCCCTGGGGAAGTGGGGGCCGGATTGCGGCCTCACCTGGGCCTGGCAAAATAAACAGCAAAGTCAAGTCAAGTCCATCAAGTACCTAAATCCCATTGCCTCCGAATCGTCCTCCACGCCCGTCAACAATCTCTCTCGTAGCCTACCTTCTCTTCTGATCCTATCCATTTTACTATTGAGTATTAGCTCGGGCACTCCTTCCCTACTACAAGGTCCAACGATGGCAGCCAAAGTGACTTGTCAAATGCAACTACATTCTCCCCTTGTAGTATTTCATTTGCCTCCGTGTTCATTCTAATTCTCCATCTCTCTCCTTCTGCAATCGGGCGGGTAGATTTTCCTTATGATGGGAGGTGTATGCTCATTCCAAATTGCTCGAGACGGCGGCCTTTCGACGGCGCTTCTCCGCCGCTGCGACTCAATTCGTGGGAGGACGAGAGAACTATTTATGATAGAGCGCCGCTTGATGGATATCACCGTCTATTTGAAGATCGACAAGGCTTCTCCGCCAATCTCATTAATTGGCATGGCAACCAGACAGACGAAAGGTCGAGGAACTCCAGCCCAGTCGTGTACTTAAAGGTCGCCAAACGCCGAATGCAATGCTGAGCGAGAGAAGTATTGATGCTGATCTCTAAACAAATATTACAATGCTATGCGCGAACGTTAGCGAGATGTGTGAGGTGATACCGTACCTTCTTCTCAGTACCTCTGCCATTTACTTGATCAAATATCTCGGCAAAGGGTCTTAAAAGGTCAAGGGGATCGGATCGGTGTGGTTGACAAATAGTTGATGAAGAACAAGCTGGAAGTTTTTGACACGCATCGTCGAATCTGATAAAGAGGGAAATAGACGAAGGTAATCCCTGCGACTTGACTGATATAGAAAGTCGTGAAAAAAACCAGAACGCTGCACAGTGGGCTAGAATCGAAAAAAGCTGGCCAAATCTCAAAATCGATTTTTTTGAGCTAGGAAGTTAAAACTTCGCATATATATTTTCACATATATTATGCATAACTTTCCTGATTATTTTTTCCCTGTGCCTTCACGTTAACAATATATTTAAGGTCAAAGTTGAACAAATTTAGCGAAAAACGACCACCCTCGATTTTTTCTGAAAATTGCCGACTTTATCCTCGTGCAGTGATTTTATGAATAGTTTTATCGACAAAACTGTTATACCATCTTAAAGGAAACTTCTTTTTCTTTCATTTGAAGGGTTTTTAAAGATTTTGTTTCCTCAATAACCGTAGATATATAACAAAATGGCGGAGCCTGTTTTCAGCCCTTGTTTTTCCATAAACGTAGAGAAAAAGTCAACATTACCCCGGACTTCCGCCAAGTAACTGATACCACGTCGTTCTATGAAGCTACTACATTGTGGATCTAAAGTAAAACCTTGCACCAACTCGCAACTCCGAATTTTAAATCGTTTTTTCGAGAGTGCGGTCGACTCCGTTTCTGGCCGGCGGCGGCGGAGAGTACGGCGACGCAGCAAGCGTGTGGATGCAACATGGTCTCATTCACTTTTATATGTGGATAACAGATATAATAGTGATATAATCACCAGAAAGTAAAATTAATAAACATTGTTACGAATGACTCTTATTATGCAATCGCTGGGCTCTGCAAGAGGTGCACTGAAAGGCTTCTTTCTTTGAGTTCATTCCATATACTACTACGGAGCGCGCTGTTTTCGAAAATTCACTCTCACAAATACAGGACTAGTTGAAGGAAATGTCCTGAACCCGGGGGTACAATTTATTTAAATGAAAATTAACTAGTCCGCCAATGAATATTATTATCCAGCCTAACAGGCTATGAAGCAAATATAACGGCCACAAAGAGAAAGGCAAAAAAATAAAATCTTCAGATATGCTCGTTTCTTGTAATAAAGAAAATGGCATTGTTACCGGAGAAAATCACTGCCAGTTCCAATGTTTAATATCTTTTTTATCCAGTTATTGTTATCATCAGCCTTATTTAAATTCTTATGATATCCGCCGATGATATCAATGTGATATTAGTCGATTGTATGTAATATCACGAAAATCCAGAAATATTTTTCAATCTATGATTAATATACGGTTAAGGCGTTTACCATGCGATCTGCCAATGGCCAGAAATCGATGTTTTATGAGTTCGAAGGGCAAGCTATCGGCATGCAAAAAAAATTACCAGAGGGTCATATAGGACCGTGATTCCTTAGCCCAAGGACAGTCAAGAATAACACAGGCCAACAAAAAATGTTTTTTTTGGAGCCGGGAGTTTTTGAGCTGATATTAACAATACGTGAGGTGCTGAATCCAAATATGATATCCGTTTTTATGTAACAGCTCTACTTTTTTAGATACGGCACATTTTATGATTAGATTCTTTTAAATATTTGATATATTTCAGAAAATATTTTTCAAATTTAAATCAATCTATAAATATACTAATTCTGAACCACTATGCAGTGTTTACTTTGAAAATCACCTTTATACCTTTGATAAAGGGGTTGGGGAGGATTTGGTGTGTTCGAAGAAGGGTAGACAGGCGTACAGAGTGGAGACATTGGAAAAGATACAGCAAAGGGATGTGGGAAACCCACAGTGGAAAGGACTCTAGTCATAACTGTAGAATAATGACACGTGGGAAGAATCACTGGGGGGTGGAGAAGAGTAAAAAAGGGGTGATAGGGTAAAAAGAGTGCGTGTCGTGAAAATGGAGAGGCGGAAGTAAATAAGGAATAAGGGGATTCCCGAAAACAAATGGTCAAATTCTCGAAGTTTTAGTAAAGCAACGCCCGGAACCCCATTCAGAAGAAATCCCGATCCCAATATTTCAGACATTACCAGATGTATGTGAGGATGAATATAAGCTATATGAACACATTCCTGATTCTATTGACGATAGTGACAGTGACTACGAGGCAGTATCAACAAATCCTCAACTATTTAATCAAGATGAACTAAGCGACTTTGTTAGAGAATTGAACTTATCGAATGAAGCATCTGAACTACTAGCTTCAAGGATGCATGAAAAGAATTTAATGGAACAAGGTACAAAATTACTTTTTACCGCAAAAGGGAAAAGGATCTGCTACCCTTCCTTACTCAAGAAGACAATCTTACAATTTGTTTAGACGTTAGAGGTCTTCTGAAAGGAATGGGGCTACCGCAATATGAAGCTAGTGATTGGCGTTTGTTCATTGATAGCTCCAAGCATAGTTTAAAATGTGTTCTTCACAATGTTAACAAGTTTGGATCAATACGAATCGCTCATTCAACTGAAATGAAAGAAGAATATGATACAATAGTATTGGTCTTACAGAAGATAAAATACCAGGAACATCGCTGGGTGATTTGTGTAAATTTAAAAATGGTGAACTTTCTTCTTGGGCAGTAATTTGGCAACACAAAATATCCTTGTTTCTTGTGCCTCTGGGATAGCAAGGACAGACAAAACCACTGGATTAAGAATGAGTGGTCAAAGAGAGAAAACTTAATTGTTGGGTAAAAAAAACATCACTGCTGAGTCTTTAGTTGATCGGGAGAAAATCACCTTACCGCCCCTTCAAGTTAAACTAGGCCTAATGAAGCAATTTGTAAAGGCTCTTGACAAGGATGGACCATGCTTCGGCTACATAAGAATAAAAATTCCGCAGATAAGAATAGAAAAACTTAAATATGGTATTTTTGATTGGCCACAAATCAGACTACTTACAAAGGATCCTGCTTTTGTCAAGTCAATGAATGATATTGAAAAAAACAGTTGGCTTTCTTTTGTTGAGGAAATAAATTTTTTTCTGGGAAATCACAAAGGAGAGAATTATCTCGAGCTGGTAAACAATATGCTCACTAACTTTAAATGACTTGGATGTAATATGAGCATAAAAGTTCACTACCTACACAGTCACGTGGACTGTTTTCCCCGAAAATTTAGGCGACACAAGTGAAGAACAAGGTGAAAGATTTCACCAGGAAATCAAAACAATAGAAGATCGCTACCGATGAAGATGATATGATGGCAGATTACTGCTGGTGCTTAAAACGAGACTGTTTTGACAAAGTGCACTCAAGAAAATCGCGCAAAAGTAGCACCGAAGTGTTGAGTGACGTTTTTATGTCTTTTTTTCTTGTCAAAGTGTTTTATTTCAGTAAAAAATGTTACTATTTGTATTTAATTGTATTGTAAGACTATTGTAATTGTAGGTGATTTAACAGTCCTATAAATAAATCTAGTATTTATATTTTGTGGGTTTTATCATGCATGCAATCATCCCATATCATCATATTGAACATTTATTTACGTAAGTAACAACATGTCTGTATCTTGAAAACTAGAGCTGACACGAAAAAAACTAATATCATATTTGGATTCAGTACCCCATTTATACTTTAAATCAGCATTAAAAGCTCCGGCACCAAAACCACTGTTGACCTGTGTAATCCATCGTGTTATTTGCGAAAATTTGTCATTCCAATTGCACCACAGATTGCAAGAAAATTCCTGTGGTTTCCTCTATTCTGTCGTTACATAATTCATCCGATTAGAAAATATGTGTCCCACGAAGCAAAGAACAGAAAATTTCAGATTCGAAATAATTTACGTTTCATTGCATAGAGACACGTGCATTGGTAAAACGTAAGATCACTGTTAGCCCTTTTGTATGATATACACTCTCAGAGTCCTTCCAGGTTTTCAATACTTACAGCCTTCACCGCTCCATAGCATTACGTAAATATGTACTGCAGAAGACTGCTTTTGCTCTAAACCTGAAACCCTTAATGGCCATTAGAATTTTATGGGCTCAAAAAGAGGCACTGTATTTACCATAACTTGATTCTAAAAGAGCATTGCGCGGTTCTTTCCGTTTGCATCGAAAAAATTAATGACATGAATTTCTAGAAAACGATTTAAGACATAATATTACCTTCAGATGAAAACAAAAATTTGAAAACTATCAACAACCAATGGAAAAGGAGCACCTCAGAAGCCTTTTTCATCTTAATTGTGAATGAAATAATTAGGCTATGGTAGTAAAAAAAGATTTTAAGTTAAGCATGTATTTTGGTATATATGCAACATTACCGGAAGATTTTTGCCTAATAAAATGATCTCTGACATTTCATTAGAGTAAACACACCTCCCGTAGACAAAAGACAATAATTTTAATGCAATATTCCAACTTCAATTGCGTCCTATCGTCGATAAGCATCGTCGACCTATTTTTCTCTTTTTAGCAGCAAAGCTGAACTAAAAGATTGCGTCGATAAGTGAAAGTGGAACATGTCCATGAAACAACACTAAGGCGAATGGCATTCTCAGATTTAGATGAGGGCGCCCATCCCATTCCAAGAGCTGCTATTGCTCACAAAAGAGAACTGATCAAAAGAAAAAAACATGCACACGCTAAAATAATTTTCCACGCATGACCTTTTAAGAAGAAGGGGGAAAAAAAGCAAGTTTTGTGTAAAATTGACCATTTTCTCTGCCGATTTATGTTAGAGAAAAAAGGTCTACTAATTAAAATTGTTTAGGAGAATTGTACAAAAGATAAAGATGAATTTCAGTAGAAAACAACTACTGATCACAACCGTGGGTGGATTTTTCCACAATCAACATCGACGAAGTCTTAGAGGCCGGCGCCACAAAAAATATATCAAGCAGAAAATTAAAACTAATATTTTGCTCAATTATTATTATAGTATTCTACCAATTAAGGTAGGTTTCTATGGAGTACTAAGGAAGTGATCTGGGAGCCTCCCTTTCCTTCCAGCACTGCCTTCTTTAATTCACTGTAAGGCCTACTCTCTTTCAATCGATCTAAAAATTCTATTCTTTTCCTTCCCCTCCCTCGTTTCCCTAACATTCTACCCTCTAACACCATTTTCAACATCCCCTCCCCGCTAAGCACTAACTCCATCCATACCTTCTGTCTCCTCCGTATCTCATCTAAAAGCTGCCTCTCCTCGCCAACCATATCCAGCACTTCGTCGTTCCTTTTCCTCTCCGTCCATTTCACCCTCTCCATTCTTCTCCATACCCACATCTCGAATGCCTCCAATCTTCTCTCGTCTTCCTTCTTGAATGTCCACGTTTCCGCACCGTAGAGAGCTACACTCCAAATCAAACTCTTCACTAACCTTTTCTTTAAATTCCTATACTGCCTTCGAATTTTTGTAAGGCTGTCTAATTTCTTTAGTTTTTGAATGAGTTACCAATGGACCACGGGAGCTTTCCTTTCTCACTCTGTAAATAGTGGACTCATAGCACCCAGCAGCCTTCGAAGCTTCTCGGCAGGCCTCACTAATGCTGAGAAATTTCCTTAAGTAGGTACGAGAAGACTGAGCACCAACTGTCTTTCGCGGCTTATGAGCTTATCACCTTTTCTTCTCTTCTTTGTGTCGGACATATTGATTGGGCGTGTTACAGCAGAGATAAGTGTAAAACACACTTCACAATTCTCAAATTCAGCAGACCACACAACACTTGTTCACTCCAAAAAAAATGAAATGACAAACTGAACGCCTTCGTAAATTCTTCCAACGGCCCCTTCGGCTAGGGTCAATTCTTGTGCAGGTTTTATGGCACCCTATGAAAGGAACTCAGGAAAAATCCCAAGCCCCCTTTTGTAAAACGCGTGCACTGGATGGGGTAGTGTTTCGCACAGATTATGAGATATTCTCTTTCTTGGTTTCCGCAATGGGACCGAAACACCCACGGCGAAAGCGTCTTATTTCCAAGCCGCTTGCTTACTTTCGTGTATCAATGTATTCAGATAAATACACGACGAGAGAAAAAATACTGTTACGACGCATGAGTATTCTCTGTTTAGGATATCAAATGAATAGATAAATACATTTCATAGAATGCATTGACAAAAAACTCCTTTTCCGCCCGAGAATTTTCCCTCTGCGCGCAAGAAAAAGCAAGAAGCCCGGCCCAGTGGGGCCGTAATATTTTTTCTTAAGATCAAACCCTTGTAACTCGCTTTGGAAATGATGTAAGTTAATGATTTTTTCACCAAAAATAAGTTTATAGTTTTCTTCACATTTGATACGCAGCATATAGGGACCTACCACGTAAGAAACGTAAGTTAGTAAGCGACTACTTTTTAACTTGCAAAAATCAAAATATTCTTGTCCTAAAGGGTGTTACGTCGGCATAACAACATTTTAACTCAATATTTGTACAATTGGTGAATACCGTCAAAGAGAAAATAGTGTGAAAAATTTTGTGCAGAAGATTCAATTCAATACGGACAACGGTCAGGCAGAAATTGCGAGAAGAAGATAAAGTAAAAAAATACACGTTTCTGACGGAAATTTAAGGAAATGTTTTTTATAGCTTTCGTTATAATTTTTATCGAAAAACTATTGGCACCAATGAATGCAGCATCTCTTTCTACATTAGAATGCAATTTTTAATCAGTGCATAACGCAACATTAATTTTCGTGCTGTTATCGACAACACCGCGCTCCTGGCCTTATGGAGATTAACATGGGAAACGATTCTCCATAAGAGCACATACTGTCAACTAAATGTGGAACGCTCTATACATAAATATCCTCTCAGAAGCTCCTTCCTGTTCATGAACGCCTCCTTTGCTAATTCAATTCTCTTTCTGATGTCCTTACTACTGTATCCTTTTTCCTCTAACGTACTGCCTAAATAGTTGAATTGCTGAACCTGCTAAAGTTTTTCACCACCCACCTTTATCTTGAGTCTCACATTCCTCGCTCGTGATGCTTTACAAAACTGCATAACCTTAGTTATCTTGCGATTAATCCTCATCCCATACTCCTCGCAACGCTCGTATAACGCATCCACTAGAGCCTGGAGCCCCCTCGCTGACTGGTTGATCAACGCCTGGTCATCCGCGAATCTCACTGATTTGAATACCATTCCTCCCACTTTTATTCCAGCTTCTACCTCATCCCACGCTTCCCTTGCCATCTCTTCAGCGTACACGTTAAAGAGCAGCGGCGATAAAGGACACCATTGCCTCACACCTCGGCCAATGCTTGCCCACCCAGATTCTCCGTCCGCTACCCTCACTTGCGCAGTCTGGGCCATATACAGATTACGAATCAATCGTCTATTCCTCCAATCTACACCTATTCTCTTGAGAATATCCATTAACTTTACCCAGTTCACCCTATCAAACGCTTTCTCAAAATCCACGAAACACGCATATACGTCCTGGTCATACTCTAGGTTCCTCTCGACGAGGGACCTCAAAATTACTAAAAGCATAAATGAATGATAATCGGAAGAAATTTTATCGTATAATTATAAATATTATTATATCAAAATGTATGTACACATGACTTCATATTTTGTTGGAGTAAACAAAAGGTGATAGTAAAGATTTTTCGGATCTCACACTGGGTGAGGTCCTTATCCTCTTCAGACGTTTCGATCCATTCATCATGCAACTCGTCCATCGTCCTCAGGGATTCAGAAATCCAATGAATCCAATCCATTGGATTCCTGAATCCCTGAGGATGATGGGCGGGTTGCACATCGAAACGTCGGGAGGAGATATGGAGGACCTTACCCGATGTGATTCCCGAGAAATCTTACTGTTTTTGTTCGCCGGAAAAAACAGATATTACTTCACAATAGACGATGCCAATCATTGGAATATTTAAGCTTGGCTATAAGCGCAATCATATGGATTTGCTTCATTAAAAATCTTAAAATCTTCTATATATATAAAAGAAAGTCGAAAATCCTGTTAGTTAGAACACTTATAACTCGAGAACGGCTGCTCCGATTTCAATGAGATTTGGTTCTTTGGATTCGTCTCAGGCGGGGTTAACATATAGGCCATTAAAAAAGGATAATTTCACACAAAAAATTCATCTCTTTCCTATGGGCATGCTTTTAGGAGTTATAGTAACACAACAATTGATAAGTCGGTCAAAACTACAAATTAAATAATTTGTTTTGTTTTTACCACTTTAATAACTGAATTTAGTAACAATATAACATTTTAATTACTAAATATATTCAAAATATTAATTAAATTGAAATTATATTTTAAAAATTTAATTCGAGCTGATTGTAAGCCCAGCCGTGGCCCAGCTCGAGTTGACACTTCACTACCGTGTTTGTAAACAAATCTCCAAGCAATTGTTGACAAACGGTAATGTCCGTGTTCCTGTCGAGGAATCGAGTAGTTTTAACTCATTTCCTTGAAATGATTGCAAATTAGTTTCAGCGGAAGGTGAGCTCATCAACAAAGAGTTCCAGAATATGATTGATCACCAAAAGAATCGAAGATGGTTGATTTAGCGAGCAAGAACGAAGATGTGAATGACTAAAACGAGGTAAAATAGTTCGTACTCTGCATGGATTCGAATCTTTTAAATGTGTAACAAACGAAGACGAAATCACCAACTATCTATCTGAATATTTTAAGTCCTTGGACGTACCTGGCTTACCAAGGCACGATTTACAGAGAAATGTAGCTTCTGTGCTCATGATCTTTCGAAGCCTAAACCAACCATAACTATCCAACGGAACGTGTTTGATCATTAAAAAAATTGGTGATGAATGTGATTCACGCAACTTTACTCAAAGGAAAATTCAGAGGTTAAGAAGTCCTCATTCCGTAGATTCCATGATCTCAACTCATATGCCCTTTTGAGCTTAAACGTATTCAATTTACAATTCGTGTTACATTCGTGATAACGATTAAAAAATCGCATGGTCATTCTTTCAGTTTTTGTGTTGTTTGTGCTCATGTGCTAATGAAAACCCATGATTTTCTCATGGTCAATTTAGCGTGCTATGTTCACGAGTCGATAAACCATCCTCTATATTTCTTCCTTCGCTTCAAGTGCGTAGCTAGGATAGGGGGTTTTGGGCGCAGCTAATACCACGGGTCTGTAGGGTATAGAAAACTCGCTAAGGTAAGCGGGAAGTGTGGGGGCACTTCCCCCAGACATTTTTTAAGATAAATGGTTCAAAATAGTGGGTTTTGTGGCTTTGTGAATAGTTAAATATGTTTTGTTTGTTAGTCATCCGTCCCTCAAATATTAATAACAAAATCTTTCATAAAAAAATTCTCTAAGCTCTTGGGGGGGGGAGGGGTTTATCCCCCAAAACCTCCCCTTGCTGCGTCACTGCTTTGCTTGGCTATATTTATTTAGCTTCATCCGCTTCATCTTGCGCCTGATAACAAAACAAAAACTGTTGTTTCTCAGAAGGTGCTTGACGCAAGACATTAAACCCGAATGTGTAGGGCTCACCGTGGTGCGTTTACGCATGTAGTACGTTTACGCAGTGCATTTTTTCCGAACAGAGATACTAAAACTGGCGCGCCTTAAGTCATTTAATACGAATGCTGCTTCATAGGGGCTTTTCTTGCACGATTTTGAGCATCAGTAAAGCGTCGGTCTGGGGTCGTGTCAACCTGCCCCCTGAATGGGCCAAGTGTATGCAACAGACTTGGACCTAAAAACATTTTTTTTACAGCTAATAACGCAAATAGCCAACAACTGAATGCGTATAATTTTTATTTCATGAACTGCTTTATTAAACCACAATGCCCAAAATTTCTTAAGCTAAAACGTAAGAAAATTTGTTGAAAAAAATCCGCGTAAACGTGCTCCGATTCACCCTATGTAGATTCAATAAAGAAAATGTCTTTCTGACAAGCAATTTTGGTACTCATTTACGTAGTTTTATTGAATTTGTATCCTTACTTTATTATAATAAATTATACATGATTAAAAACGATGCAGCCGCTCTTGATTTATAAATGGTGTAAGTAAACTGTAAGTTCATTGATTGTTAAGCGGTACGAAGTTCGCCGGGTCAGCTAGTTTACAGATAAATACAAGTAATCTACATATATATTTAATTATTTAAAGTTTTTTATAAAGCGTCTGCTTGATTTTTCATCTCATGTGGTCATCTTCTTCTTTCTCTGCAGCTATTCTCTGTTAGGGGTTGCTGTTCCTTATCAGTCTCGCCTCCAAGTTACTCGATCCTGGGAATCCCTCTCAGTCAAACCCTTCTCCCTCAAACCATTCTCGACACAATGGTAACGAAACCCTTGGGTCGGGTTCGCGGGATACACTCCTGAGGCGAGGACTATAAGCGATTAGCTTTTTTCCTCTGCCCCCAGAAGGGGAAGGACGAGAGGGAACAAGGAAAGGAGGCGCCGCCGCGATAGGAGCCCGACGACGCCTCCAAGGAAAGGACGGGGAAGGAAGGAAGGGACGAGGAATCCTGCACCGTCACAAAGGCGGGCAGGTCCTACTACTAACGAAACCAAGCAATACGCAATTAATATGCTACCAATTTTAGTAGATTTTCCTATAAGGAAGAAAAATCTATCGATCAAATCGGTAGATCATTCTCGACACAGTGCCTCTATCTTCTTTTTGCTCTTCCCGTCGTTCTCTGATCTCCTACCTGCACATTTCGAATTCTGTTCCCCGCATAATCCTCTGCCCTTCTTAAAATATCACCAAAAATTTGCATCCTTCCCTCTTTGCACCTTCCTTGAGATCTCAACCACTCCTTCCATCTCTATCATTGCCTAATTCCTAATCTTATCTCTTCTTGTTTTTCACATCATCCATCTTAGCATTCTCATCTCTGCCACACCCATTTTTTTCCATCCATCCAACGGTTTCATATACTTTTCCCTTCATCCTGTCCCCAATTCTGTGATCACACAACACCCCTTATACTCGTTTCCAGTTTCTCAATACCGATTGAATTCTGCTAAACGTAAGATGTGGTATTTGTGGCTAGCGACCTACCTACCGTTGAAGACACCCGCATCGTGAAAGAAGGGTAGAAAAAGAATAGTGGATAGAAACCCGGCGTCAACATTAGCCTGTACTTAACGAAAGGCACCAAGAGGACCATGGCTTAACGCCCCATCGGACGGACGGTGTGTTGCACTTGAAATGTTCTCCAAAAAACACTCAAGCAGGAATTGGGTAACCTCTGAAAATTCTCAACCACCGCCAAGGTTTGAACCCAGGTCAACGAAGTGTGAAGCTAACTCAACACCAACCCGATGCCCCCATTAGTCGCGTGCACATGGATAAGCGAGGAAGAAGAGAAAATAATAGAAGGAGGAATGACACTAAATCGAAACAATTAGTAGATTACAAGAGAGATGAGGATCACATGGACAGCAAGTTCAAAGTTCAAAATTGGGGAAGTTCAAATAAAAGTAGAAGAGAAGCCACGTGACAATCTTGATAAGATAACGGAACAGCCTTATCGGACATACACGGAGGCAATTATCAAGAGACAATTACCTAGATGGCAAGAATGGATAAAGGAGACCTCGAATGAAATATATGGAACAGGCTAAGAAAGATGTGAAAGAGAAGAAATTCGTGGGTGTAGAAAGATTAGCTGATAGGAGAATTGAGTGGAGAGCTGCGTCAAACCAATCTTGGGATTGTTGACCAGTGATGATGAAACATGGGGTCGTAATTCCTTAGTTACGGAGCTGCGGCAACGCAAACACATTTTTGAATGCACTTTGTGGTTACCACGAAAACGATTTTTCTTGGGTACCCAACCTTTTCGACATCGCATTTTATACTCTTGTTTTTAAAGACATTTAATAATTAAGACTGGACGAAAAAGTGCGATTATTATTATCTGGAACAATAAACATTAAATGGACGAGATTTCGCAATCGTATTGTTGATACTCGCTCAAAACTTTTGTTTAATTAAGCTCAAAGATTATAGCCCACAAATAGCAGATATGGAACAGGTAAAGAAGGATGTGAAAGAGAAGAAATACGTGCGTGTGAAAAGATTAGCTGATAGGAGAAAGGAGTGGAGAGCTGCGTTATACCAAACCAATCTGAGGACTGCTGAACAGTGATGATAATTATGAATTTGCAAATTACCATAATTGTAATCTTTTTACATTTATTTCATTGGAATCGACCTTTGTGGATCAAGAGCAGTATATTTTCTGACGCCGTTAGCCACATCTTACGAACGAAAGCATAGGTACTACGGTAGATTATAGATATAGATATTATGGATATAGATTATGCATATGAATAAAATAAGAGAGATAGACAGTAAAACAGATACATTCAGAATTCACGATCAATAAGAGAATATAAAGGCAACGTTAGAACCCAGAAGTAGGTTCGTTGACTTGTAGTGCAGCCTACTAACTTATGTATTCATTAATGCGTGTTTCTGAATTTTCGTAGTATTTCTTGCAGCATGTTCAAGCTTTATCGGCAGAGGCAAAACTTGCCAACTCCATGAGGAGTTGGCAAGTTTTGCCTCGGAATGAATGTGGGAGTTTAATTTGTTAGAATGCATAACATTTTTATGCACACAGCGGGAATGTGGGAATCATCTTGCATGCTGGTGATTGATCACCCCCTGCCAAACATCCTAGAGGTGACTCGCAGGGTATTATATTGGTGTTGACTTTCATTGAGCCTCGGCCTCGTATCGTTGGATATCTCTTAGAGAATGAGGTGAGGGGCAAGAGATGTAGTCAAGGTATAGTGCAGTGATGGAAAGAGGGAAGAGGGCCAGGGGTGGCGCTGTGCCCTGCGGGACTCCCACGCGCCAATCGACGGCTTCCTCCTCCCCTTGCCTTGCTTCCTCCGCACCCCCCCCCCCCCCCCCCGCCGCCTCCCGCATCCATCGACCATCCGTCTCCGCTCACGCCCCCAACCCCAAGCCACTCCACCCCCTCACTCCGTTGTCGCGCTGCGTGTGTGCCGCTAACGGGAGAGAACTGAGGAGACCGCCTTGTTTCCCCTCCGCCCACCTCCAAGATTGCGGACCGATTTCATTTCTACGAACACATTTGAGAGGAACATTAGGAACCTTTTCTGTTATAGCAAACTCATGGGTGGAAGCTTAAAAATTTGACCCAAAATTTTTATGAATGCACACATTTTACTGACACGTAGGATTATGCAAATCAGGGGTGCAGATAGGAATTAAGGCTAGGAGGGGTTTCAGGCGCAACTAATACTGGGGGGCTGGGGGTATGGGGCATAACCGCCAGGGTATGCAGGATTTGCGGGGGCCCTCCGCCAGAAAAAAATTAAGATAAATGGTTAAAAATGGCGAGTTTTACGGCCTTCTGAGGGATATTTTATTAATCCTCACCCTATTTTATAAGTAATATTCATACAATTAATTGAAATAGATTTAATTTAAAAATTTCTCTGAGCTCTGGGGGGGTTTATCCCCCAAAACCCCCCTCGCTGCGCCACTAATGCAAATATAATAATAACGATGAAGTATATTGATGGGTGAAATTGCAAAATATATGAGAAAATTACTAAAGTCAATGAATTACATCTGGCCATAATTTGTCCGTGTACTAAGAAATTTCGCGAAGCCAACGCTTTTCATAACGACTTTAACTGAAAGCTTGAGATGGGTAAGGTTGTCCCCAGAATGTCATCACTGCCATAATACTTTGAATACCAAGTTTATTTTACAATTTTCCTAGAAAATATCATTTCCATTATGGGCAAATATACCTGTATATTACTTCATATAACAGTTTTCCGTGTGCTTTGCCGCGTCTCACATAGCTTCGAAGTCAATTCTTATAAATACCAAAGAACGAGACAGACACGTGTTTCGTAGGTAATTGAAGACCGTGTTCATCTATAGGCATACCAAATATAAAACTTAGCTGCACTTCATTATGTAGTCGGGCCTTCTAAGCCTGAATCAAACAAGTCTATGCTTTCGAGTTCATAAAATTTATATTGGGTAGTCCAACATCACATTTGAAAATTATACACAAAAACTTTCGTGTACGGATCTGTCTCTTCCTTAGGGTAATGATATATTGTTATCTGATTATATATGATGTACTTTATGATATGAAATTGGTGTGCAATGAATAGGCTATTTTTCCGAGGTATTCTCCAACGCCAAATAACGATATTGTTGCTCTAATTTCAAATTTTTGGAAATGTGTAGCGAGTATGCCCGTAAAGACATTTTCCACCGTAGAATGCGAAATCTTAGACCAATTGAAACATCCAGGATCACGTGTACCATAATAGCATCCATTAATTTGAAAGATGACCTATAAAACGATAGTTGATTTAGTTACAATTTAATTGCGTAAAATATCAACTATCGCGGAGGCTTGCACGGAGATAGATGCAAAAATTTGATAATTATATAATGAGGAATCGTTTTGAACGTAGTGCATCAATTAGGGGTAAATATCAAACTATAACAGTACCTTTTATGGGAATAAACATGACATTATATGGCGGTGAATTCTTCTCGGGTTTCCATCCGGGTGAGCTCCATCGCCATCGCTGCCGACGTTTCGATAGAATCCTTTTCTATCGTCATCAGGGCCGATGATGCCAGTAGGAAAGTGCCAGGTTTATATATCCTCGGTCGTTATGTTGGGTCGTTCTGATTGGCGGAGAAAGAGTACGCTTTTCCCGCCACTTTCAAAATCGGGTTCCATGCCTTACTTAAGTTGAAACCCTCGTCTCTGTTGAAGTTTTTCTGTTTTTTTCGAGTGTGGTGAGGAGTATATCGGTGAAACGGGAAGAACGATCGAGACCCGAATCAAAGAGCATAAGCGTCATCTCAGGCTGTGCCAACCATCGAAATCGGCGGTTGCGGAGCCCGCCATCAAACTCGGCCACGCGATTCGCTGGGAAAACACCAAAATGCTCTGCCACTCCAGCGGCTACTGGGATCGCCTCACCAAGGAGGCAATTGAAATACGACTCTCCAAGAAAAACTTCAACAGAGACGAGGGTTTCAACTTAAGTAAGGCATGGAACCCGATTTTGAAAGTGGCGGGAAAAGCGTACTCTTTCTCCGCCAATCAGAACGACCCAACATAACGACCGAGGATATATAAACCTGGCACTTTCCTTCTATCGAAACGTCGGCAGCGATGGAGATGGAGCTCACCCGGATGGAAACCCGAGAAGAATTCACCGCCATCATACGCCGGGAAAAAGTGAAATCTTACATGACATTATATGCGTTATCGATAATGCAGCGTTTCCTAATGGCACATCGCACCGTACTATACCTAAAGCAAATAAATAGATTCTGGTTAGAGTTATCGAACTAGGATAGAGTTACCACGTATTTTATGCTAGTTGGTCGTTGGGAGTAACGAATTTAATGTTTTATCTGTGCAAGGGCGTACCCAGGATCAAAACTAGGGGGGGGGGGGGAAGCCGTGGTTGTTCAAGTTATAGGCAAGATTTAAGCATGGAAAAGGTGAATGAAACCAACATTTTAAGGAAAATGTAACAGTTCTTCATTAGTTTTTTAAATTATTGGCTTGAAAAAATATTATTTTCCTTTAAGACATTTGCGATTTTTGCTTCTAGGGGGGGGGGGGGGGCAGCTGCCCCCTCCTGCCCCTCCTTGGGTACGCCCATGTATCTGTGTACGAAATACCAATGATAACGTCAAAAATAGACAATGAAAAATACCCAGGATTTGGAAAGTTTTGGAATTAGCTCTTCTTTTGCTCCATTAATTACTATTAGCCATAGTATTAACATAAATAATGATCTTATCAATCTCAAATTATACAAGTCGCTGTTGTCTCTTTGACTCATTGATCTTATCCTGTAACTACATAGTCAGCAAATTTTAACCCTTGACAACCCTTTTTTCTTATTCATTTTAATTTAAATTAGCAATTGATCAATTCATCAATTTCAACACTTTCCCTTGCTGATTTAAATCAGCATTTCGTTAAAATCACGATTTGATAAGCGAAGATTCCTGCCCGCCACTATGTTGCAAATAAACGCAAGCTTGCCTTTGAATGGTTGAGTGATTGGAACGGATGGAATGAGAGAACGGATATCTTTCATAATAATATAGAGGCCAAGAATTGAGAACAGAAATATACTTCTACACTCCGACAGAAGCGACAAAGTAAGAGAGATAACTTGCCGAACGGATAGTAATTAGAATAGGTTTTTTCTCCTGCCATGAGAGGGGTTCCATAAACGTTAAGTCGAACTCAAGGAGTCAACTCTCTCACAGAGCGAACATAACAAAGACTTTTTTGTCTCCTCGTTCAGATAAAGGGCTGGTATCCTAGCAACTCCCACCACTCGTCTATCGAGGGGACTTTGCGGGGTAGTACGCAGATGTAGACAATGGCTGCCTTCCTTTCGCCATTTCGCCGCGCACATGTCTTCCATTCATGTCTGGGCTAGAGCATTGTGCTAAACACTTCGAAGCAACTCGAAGGCAGAGTTTGGAGTGATCAACAGTGCACTACCTTCCGCTACAAAAAATAGTTCTTCACCTTCAGTTACAATTTGTACTTTATAGTCGTGATTTATAAATTCTTGGTCATTTACTTGAGTCAAACATCATGAAGTGGTTAAATAATGTGGCCGAAGACGCATATTTTATTCGCAAAACATACCTACGGCACATTACAACCTCAAGGCAAACAACGGAGACCGTCTGATCGTTAAAACCCGCTAAAGTTTATTACAGACCCCCCTTAAATTCAATATAAATTCCATTGGAATGTAATAATGAAAAAATAAAGTAATGCTGAAATATACCGACAGATGTTCTCTGAGCTTAGGTATGTACTCTTCCTATTCAACATCGGAAATCGCTGTTTTCATAATGTCACTAACTGGTTATTTCAGGCTTAACGATGTGAAAACTTTCCAATATGGAAATTAAAGAATAAACTTAGTTAGGTTCACTGACATGTTCGAAAAAGCACGACACCGGTTTCATAACATAGTTAAATCCACGGGTAACTACTAATACGTAGTATAATAAATAATAATAATAATAAAATGCCTTTATTCGGTCGAGGTTGAGAATAAGAAGTCCCCTCTTCCATCTAACCCCTCGATAGCGTCAATGCAAACATATTTAAAAATGGTAGACAAACGTTTACAATACAAAGGATATACAATATACAATATTTGTGAAACGTCAAAAATTTGAACAACATAGTATGTCATGATATCCGGGTCGTGCTTTTTCAAATACATTATTAAAATTAAAAAAAGTTTATTCTTCCATTTCCACGTTGTTTTCGTGTTTCTCTCCATCGCTCAAATGCTTTAGCGGAGGTTTTAAAGAACTATGCAACGCACAAAACTCCATTCGTCTCGTTTCGTCTCGTCTCTGGCGTGAGCCTCTCAGCGCTGATCACCTCGCACTGAATGGAAGGCAAGGAAGATAGCTGCTCGATATATGCGTTATTACCTGTCGTCGCTAACGACGGTTGAATACCCGCCATTTTCCTATCATTTACAACGATCACAGTGGGAATAAGGCAATACCGGGAGAGTCTAACGGTAAGTCTCATTCAGGAAGGCCTCAGGGCTCAGAATATTCAATCCTTAGCAACGGAGCGCGTCATTATAACGTAACAACGCCTAAAAGATTAAATAAGGCCATTTAAGAAAGGAAACTCCAGAAACCGATAAGAAGGAGAAAGGCTGGTTGGTTGGGCAATATATTCAAAGGTAAGGAGGAGATTCTGAAGTGTGGGTTAGAGAGAAGGACGCTATAATAAAGCCAGGAATGGGGGAGAAAACACTGATTGGAGGATATGAAGACTGTGAATAGGGATGAAGAATGAGATCGAGTAAAAAGGCAAGAATGAAGACTCACCACAGAATAAATCTTGGACTGTTGACGCCAAACCTCAGGCCTATTTCGCTTTGCAAACATTTTTGAAAATAATTGGAGACCAGTGGCGGATTTTGGTTAGGGACTAGGGGTGGGGGGGGCTATTGTAAGTGGGATGCCTGGCTGTTAACCTCCCAGAAGTAGTGGGGGTCTGAACAAAATTGCCATTTTACGTGGTGTAAACTGGATACCCCTTTGGGGGGGGGGGGTTATAGCCCCTAGGCTCTCTCTGGATTTGCCACTGTTCGATAAAAATAGAGCCTCGAAAACAAACAGAAATTGAGAACTTATAGGGATTTGTAGTGAGTTGGATATAATTGCAACAATAGAAACAGTAAAAAAAATAAGGGCGGCTGGGTCATACATTGAGAAGAGACAACATTGGCATGATAAAAAAGGTTTTTTTTTATAGGGAGACCAAAACTGCGTTGGAGACACTGCGTAGTGAAGGATGTGAGGAGATTTGGAGCAGAAATGGAAATGAAGGAAGACACAGAAGAGTTGAGAGGCGAGGCCGTTGGCGAGGCCGAAAACCATGTTGGGTTCACATGGACACAGGCGTAAGTTATGATAGAGTCAAGATAAATATCAGCGGATATTGATGGAACTTACAGCAAGGAATTCACGACATTTATTGAATAGTTCCTCTAGGACGCGAGCAAAATTCTCGCAATAAATGAGAGAGGAAGTATGGTGAAGGAGTGGATAGAATACAGGCTTCTTGGAAGTAGGGATCCAAGTTTAATGACAGCATAAATGGTGGATATCAAATCCAATACGTATAACCAAAGATAAGGTTTTGAAGTTTTTAAGCGAATCGAATTAAACTCTGCCCAACTTGAATGCACTTCGAAACATTAGTTACAGCCCTTGCTCCGACGACAATAACCACGCGAAAGTTTGGAAAGTACCTACGTCACTTGATCATAGGACTTGTCATTACTCAAATCCAATTGAATTCATATTTTACTCGTTGAGCAGTTCACTTTCATTATATATAGGTCTTTCACGTCTACTGATTTACTCAATAAAATGCACTCCCAGAGATGTATTCCGATAGTTTGACTACTGATAAAAACAATGTCATACATAATTGCCACTGAGTAAAAACTAACGATAACTTGTCTTTACTTGACAAGCATAAAATATATATATCAAAGTATTTATTTCCCCTTAGTCCCAATGAGCATATCACCATCCTGTTTTCCAATTCACAATAAAAAACTAATACAACTAAACACTGTATTCACATCATATAGAAATTCAAAAAAATGAGTCGGATTTATGAGCAGTCCTTCAAGCTACATCACTCAGCGATTCAACTCGAAGGTTGGTCATTCTCTATAAGTTCGCGAAATTACCTTTTGCGAAAAATTCACCCAATAAATAATTAGCCGAGCCGCATGCTAACTTGTTCTCATACATAAAACATGATTGTTGATTGTGCGGGTGACTCCCGTAAAGTTATCACCGTGGCTAGTCCCGGTATACTTAAATGATTGTTGATCTAATGGCAGAGTATTGTCATAAAAACTGAAAGCAATTCAAAAGTAAATAAACATTTTACTGCACCCATCAAGCTAAGGTCAATAGCACCTATTAAAAGACAAACGCATTTTCATTTTACAAATAAAATTAGTACAGAAATTAAGCGTCGGAGTTCGCTTGTGCGTCTGATATTACAGGCCGGTAAAAAGTATCGTTTCAATGTCGTAAACACAAGGAGAGTAAGGTAGGTGAAGATCATTCATGAGGACAATTTAACTACAAGAATTTATAAGAAGGGGAAACAAGGGAGGAATGGGACAGTTCAAAATTCTCTCTCTCGATTTAAGTTTTATTAGCTCTTGCTTTTCTCACACATGTATGAGAAGCAGTAGCTGCATTTCCTCATAAAATGGCTCCTGGCTCACATCTCCGATTGTGAGTTAAGAAGAGGATATTGGTTTTCACACCAATTTCGGAAACTTGCGTGAGATGCTTTAACTTTGAATTTCTTTTATTTTAATTATGACTTTCTCTCGCTGGAAGGACTCATGATAATTTATGTCCTTTTGGTTTATAACTGATGATTTTAATAACATTTGGCAGTTTTTTAAAACCTAATACTACATGTGGAATACAAAATGCCTTTGGGGGAGGTCTGGGACATCAGATAGGTATGTGGGAGGAATGGGACAGTTCGCAATTCAGGTTTTATTTTATAAGGCATTTTAATTTTTAGTATTAGGTAATTTAAGTAATCCAGAATGGTAACAGTGAAAAAATCCAGATATGGTACCAATAACAAATTGTGCCACTCTGGAAGCTGTGAAAATGGTTTGTGATGAAGGCAAAAGTGTGAGAGAGGTAGCAAGAGTAAAGAAATCATCAAAATCTGCATTATCAAGATATGCAATGAAAGCATTTGCTTTCAAGGACAAGGAAAGTGTAATTTTTCAAAGTAATCTGATATGTGGCATGGTTTTAGTAATGAGTATGATGATGGATATAATTTAAAATTCATGCGAAAAAGGGGAGCCAATTTAAAAATTTTCCTCCATCAACAAGAAGACATTAGTTTCATAGAGAAGAAAATAATTTTCTGAAACTGAATTCACCAATTTTGTTTGAAGACACTGAAGGAGTGAAATCCTTGTTTACATTACTACTGATATTGTAAATCGATGAAAATATATAAATATGATAAAATATATCGGAAATAATATCATAAATAACTAAAATATCTATTATTTACGTATTGTGAATTCATCGTTTATTTTTTATCACCAATTTCGCACATATATATTAGTGTCCCATTCCACGTGGAAACAGGAAGGACTGGGACAAATGTCATATGTTCAGAAAATGCTGAATCCCACAGTACACACCCATTCTAATTTCTCGAGGAATTTTCACTGGAATTTATAAGGGTCAAGGCAATTAAGAATTGCAAAAAAATTGATTTAAGCCGTTAATAATTTAACAAAAAAATATATTCCAAAATGTGTCCCAGTCCTCCTTAGTCTCCCCGTCGCTAAATACACTGTCGTGATTCTTGTGCGTAAAATCAGGAATCAAGCTATCGCTTTTGGGGAAAAATAATCGACAAGAAGCAGCTGGCATATAGTCGATGGTGTTTCGTTTGGCATTGTAGCAGTTTATGTTGCTTATCATTGGAAATTTCAATATCGAATATGGTGGTGCGATTGCGCTTCTACAGGTTGTACATATTGTTCTTTATATACTTAACCACGCCCGTCGGATGGGGAATAGAGTTACAGTACGCTTGGTGTTCATTGGTGACACTTGAGCTCGTGCCGCAGGGTGTCTAACGGCCTCTTTCACACTCCCAACACAACAATCCCTCCAGCCCTTACTCAAAGATCCAAAGAATCTCATTTTACGACCACCTCAGGATATAAACAATATCCGCATCACGAAGACGGTAGCTATTCGAAAGATGCATACTCACACTAAGAAATGTTTTCCCTTATGGTGACTACCCGCGATGAATCTGCTGAGGAGACAACTATCCCAGGGGCAACTATCTTCTGACACCCCGTTTATCGGTGTATGCTGTTGCATTTCAATAATGCCAGCCAATACGCAAACGATGAATTTCACTTGCATAGTCATACAAGCAAAATATGGCTAATTTAATGAAATGTATGGCTTACCCATGGGTGAAAATTGACACAAAAATATCAGTATAAAGTCTGGTTCACACGATCATTTCTTCCACAACTCTGAGTGATAGCTAGAGCGGTTTTCAGGGATCAAAAGAAG
The DNA here is from genome assembly GCF_921293095.1 of Ischnura elegans. NCBI lineage: Eukaryota > Metazoa > Arthropoda > Insecta > Odonata > Coenagrionidae > Ischnura > Ischnura elegans. The sequence continues at coordinate 107,626,915 of NC_060253.1, read as the reverse complement.
GATCGCTCGATCCATCATTGCCTAAATATACGCGGTCATTCCCACCGTCCCTTTTGCCATCGCTAATCCCATCACTTTCCGTATTTACAACTTTCATCTACTGAAAGCCAAGCGTGGCGTTACAATTGCTGTTTGCGACTGTGCTTTCTGATTGGCGCAAGGACGGTGCCAGCTATGGTCACTGATACGGAAAAAGGGACGTCCCGAGCGATGGCAAAAGTAATGGTAAGCCTGTCCCTTGCACCGTCGCGGAATAAATAAAATAAATAAATTGTTTTATCACTCCAAAAAAATAAAGAGTACAGAATAGAATTAATCACATAAAAAGGAGTAACTTTAGGTAGCCATTAAGGACAACCTGTTTTTTGGCTGCCATCATTTACAGGGTTACCTTTGGCTATCATCATAGCGTCATGCTGACATTGAAATATTTTAGGCACAGCATTTGAATTGAAGTGAGTACGTACTTGTATTACATGGTATTATACCAAAGAAAAATATCCTCCATACTTTGCATTCTAAACAACCAAGACTGTATATTTTTCATAACTGCGTTATTATTTTTTGCTTTCAGACATGAATCAGGTAATAAGTTATACACTTTTGGGCCTATAAACAAGAAACAACGATTATATAGCGTAGGTAAGTCTGTCCCTTGCGCCATCGCGGAATATGACCGCGATAAACGGTCAATTCAACCGCCAATTTGGAGCGGTCGCTGGCGCTTTCCCTCCAAAGGGATGGAAACAATTATCGCGTGAATGATACTTAAGTAACCGACATGCCTCCTGAGCACCCCATGAAGAAAATTTCTGGCCATGTGAATGCCAGACTAAAAATTTATTTTCCATCATATCAGCATTATAGCAGAGTATTCGTTTGTTCTCAGCACCTCTTCCTACCTTATACACCTACCTTTCCTACCTTATACAGTTTATTTTTTCTTTAGGGGTACACTGTAGGACTAGGTAATGTTTAAACATATTCATTCAAACAACAAAACATGCTTTGTAAAAATACACTATAGCCATTTAATTTGTCTCAATAAACGATTCAACTTATTGTGGAGGATGACAGCTCTCGTAGAGACTTCCTTTTTTTCCCTAGGTCGAGTTACAAAGTTCATGATGTTGAAAAAATGGTAAATTTTACGATGTGTGGAGTCACTGATTGCACTGGCGTGTCTACATTTTCGAATTTTTCATAAAACAGAAAATAAATCAGGATTAAAAATAAAACTCTCTAAAATATGCGCATTATTCATTATTTTAGCACGCTCTTAATCCCAGATATATATATTCGCTAAGTCCAGAGGCGCATCATTTTGATTTGTAGGTTCGGGGTCTGATGTGGGAACAATAACGAGAGACTGAGTTGGTTGCCGAAACGTCTGAAGACAGAGCCACCCGAGGGATAGCCCGAGGAACTCATCCAGTCAACACCAACATCTGAAAACTATTATCACGTGTCCCTCCACCCATCATCCCCCGTGAGGGACAAGTAAGAGCAACACCCTCCTCCCCTAAGCGTCATCGTCTCGTAGCCAAAAGCGCACCCCTTTCCCCTCCCTCGTGCCTTTTCTCGCCACGCAGGTGGCAGCACCCGTCTTCTCTCCCCCCCCCCCCCCATCCGCCCTGTGCGTCCTGACACCAGTGCCCCCACTGAAGGTAATTCTTTTTGGTGATTCGAGCAATGCGATTCGGTCAATTCGGAGGAATCGTTCTTTGAAATCGTTCTAAACGAACGAAGTGACCATAAATAAACTGATATCAAATTTAAAAAAATTGAAGGATTTGAAAATTATTTCTGAAAAAAACTGCTTGAGTGCGAAACCTTTCTATTTAACTGAAGAAAATTTTATAGACTTTATACATCTTTCTGGCCGAGTGTTAAAATATTTTAGCATGTTCTCTTTGTACCCATTGTGAATTTTGCACATTATTTTTTGTGTCTTGTATTGTCGTTAACTAGCAATTCTCTGAGCACTAAATTATGAAGTTAATATTTTACTTTTACGTAGGCGTATGTTTTTATAATGTATGTTCATTCAATTCTGATGCACAATCAGCTAATGATTTCATAAATATGATAAGGATTATAACAATAGAATAAAATTATAATATAGTAAATAGAAAAGGATAATAATAGCCATGAACGAGACGACCCAAATGGATTCCAAATAAACACTGATAACCGAATAAATAATACGACTTGTAAGGAACGTCATAAGTTATTAATCGGAAGATTGGTTTGACGCAGCCATCTATTCCGCTCTTTTATCCGATAGCCTTTTTACGCATTTCTCTATTTACCGTCCCTAATAATCTGTCCAATGTTACTCATTGGGATTAACCCCTAGCCATTCTTCCCGTCCGTCATTGCCTCAACCATTGTCTTAACCATGCCTCTAAATGTGGCCAACTAAGTTGTCCCGTCTACTCCTCGAGTTTTATCTCCTCTTTTCTCCCACTCTTCTTAGCTCTTTCTCATTACTTTCTCTTTTGATCCGTCTTATCTTCATCTTTCTTCGGTAGCACCACATTACGAATGCTTCTACTCTTTAATACTCTGCACCTGTCAACACCCAAGCCTCGCTATCATAGAGAAGCATGCTCCATATGTGGCATCTGATGAATTTCCTCCTCACTTTTGTGCTTATATTTCAGCGATATCCTAAATGATGCCTATACCTTTGCTACTCTGCTATTTTCTAATTGCTGGTTATTTGACTTTCTAGGGAAAAAAACTTTTTTAATGGAAATTTACTTTTCAACCTCAATAAAAACTGAGAAGAGGCCTAAAATAGTACGACGAGTAATGAACTTATCGAAGACATGAGCTTCGAATCGGTGTAGCTCATATCTGTGTAGAATCACAAGAACTATGGATATAGGTACCGCAGATTTTTAAGTTGACTATTTCGAAGTGCATTCCCAAGTGAAAATTTTTCAATTTTACTAAGGTATATAGTTTTATGTCTAATATTTCATCTGAATTGCCGCGGTCAAAATTTGCCTTGATATTGCATTTTCTCTAATTTATCCTGCCTTGTTTGAAATTATCATAATTTTATTACTATGCAATTGTTAAATTGTTAACTGTTAACGAGTTAGGCACAGAATAGGTACTTTGCCTGGAATATTACCGTGGGACACTTATTTTCCTCTTGAATCCATTTCCCTTCATGCGAAGATTCCCTATGAATTACAGGATCGGCTAGAGTCATGATCAACACGAACCGCATGAACAATTCCAGTCATTATAAACCATCTTTACCGTGATTTCGCCGCGTCGTTTGTCTGAGGACGGCAGTTTCGCTGGCTGACACGCGAGCATCTTGAGGTCTGCGCGGCCACTCTGTACATCCGAATTTGGGTTCGAAATCGGATGACGTCAAAGGTTTGGCAAATACGAGCATTGTTTGAAGTTTAATAAGTGATATTAATTATAACGGCACGATAGTAACGGCTCATAAAGAGCTCATTGTCATGGAAACGGCACATTTTCATCGTGATATCGTTGTTTCCTCGATAAATGAGTTATTCATCGAACGATTCATTTTAAGATCCAAGTGTTACCCCACAACCTAACAACCCTGCTAAAGAATGGCCGAACTGCTGGATTTGGCGGCGAAACTGTCGTCCTCAGACAACGAAAAATGCAGTGGAGGCCAGAAAACATTAAATTCAGATTGATTTAATAATTAGACTACGTACTAAAGTTCCCATTCACCGCAGAAGAACACGCAATGAATCATTCGGCTCATGAAAATGAATCGTTCGTCGTGAACGATTCACTCGTGAACGACGCAGCGTCACTCCTCATCCCATCCGTTTCACACACCCTCTTACGCCGAGCGCAGGGACGAGATTTCATGGGGGTGGGAGCGGGCGAGCGCTCTCTTGCGACCAGTTTCCGCCCTCATCTGCATCCGTGCTGCATCCAACACCCTACACCTCATGAATAAAGAAGAGAGCCTTGCCGGGCGTGAAAAAGATGGCTACTCAGGGGAGGGATTGAATGGCAATGAATCTCAAAAAGAGTGTTTCGTTTTTCGAAAAAAAAAGAATGGATTGATTGGTGGGTGCGTGATTTTCACCAGCCTATCTTATCACTTTTAATTACAAGGAAAGGCCGCACCCATTTGATGCGTAGTTTTCCGCGGAGTTGTCCAGATGATGTCTCCATGCTTCTGGGTTTCACCGCGTGGATTTTCTTTTGCGGCGACAGTTTCTCTCGTATTCCAACCGGCGTCTTCAGTCGATGTCGGGATTAAATTTTTGGTGACTTATATAGTTTATTTTTGGCGCCAATTTTTCATGCTGGATGCTGATTGGTCCACCTCCTTTTTTCTCGTATGTCCCTCTTCCACGAGTTGTGGAGAGGGTAGCCGTCTTCTCTATTCATGTTTTCAGGTGTCTTGAATATTTCGATAGCCTCCTTTATTAGCCTGGGAAAATATCTTTTATTTTCTTTTGCAACAACTGTTGCTTCGCCAAACAGTATCTGCTGTCCGGGTTCACTCCATGCATTGAATCTCGACATCGACCTGAAGACGCCGGTTGGAATACCACAGAAACTGTATTCGCAAAGAAAATCCACAAGCATGTGTATGTATTCAATGTTGTATTCAATTCAATATTATCGCTAAATTACCATTTAATATTCCCTTTATTTACAAATTTGTTGATGATTTATATCTAGCATTACCCAGTGATATACACGAGAACACAATTTTAAATTATTTCAATTGCTTCCATCCTAAATTACAATTCACAATAGAATTTGAAAATAATAACACACTCCCATTCCTTGATATGTTGACAATAAGAAATCAAGATGGATCCATAAGTGTGGATTGGTGGAAGAAACCGCATAAATCAGACAGATATCTAAATTTTCAGTCTCATCATCCTCTACGACATAAAATAAATATAGCCAATGCACTAAAATTTAGAGCGCTAAATCTGAGTGATAAAATTTTTCACAAAAAAAACTTAAAAATAATCGAGGACATTCTAATAAAAAACAATTTTCCAAAAAGACTCATTCAATGTATACTACAAAAAAACAACGCTCTATGTCCACAAACACAGAATTCACCAAATAAATTAGCTTTAACAAACACAATAACGTCCCCATACCGTGGAATCATTTATATAAATAAATTATCTGAACAACTTACTAGAGTTTTCAAAAAATTAGATTATAAAATTGCACACAAAATTTCTAACACGCAAAGCAGACTTCTGTACACAAAAATAAAATCAGAAACCCCAAAAAAACTAAAAAGTAACATAATATACCACATACCATGCCTCGATTGTAATAGTTGTTACATTGGTCAAACTTCTCAATATTTAAAAAACCGAATATCCCAGCACAAATCATCAATAAAAAATAAAATCACTCTTTCTGCTCTTGCAAATCACAGTCTAGACTATAGCCATCATTTTGATTTCGAGAACACCAAAATTTTAGACATAGAAACCAATTTTAAGAAAAGATTATTTAAAGAAATGTTTTACATATCAAAATCAAATAACAGTTGCAATAAAAGATCGGACATCGAACATCTAAGTAAAATTTATTATTATTTAATTCATCGAAATTAGAATTGTTTAGTATAATTTAGATACCATTTGTTAACAAATGAATCAATATTTATTAGTAACCATGATTAGCCTAGTAACGTAAATTTTCTATCACAGGTATGTTGTTTAATTCTGTTCACAATTTTTAATTTACCAATGAATTTGTACTGCACAATTGTATTCAAAATTTTTGTAACCACTTAATTAATTTATTTTCTTTATTTTCTTTGTAAACATTCATTATAATTAAGAGCCCTGAGGAAGGAGAATAAATCTCAGAAACGTTGGCCAATTGTGTATTTAATTTAAATCATGACCTATACTCCAAGATCATAAACACTACATTGTTGTAAAATCCACAAGGTGAAACCCAGAAGCATGGAGTCATCGCCGCACCAATTATTTTGCTTGCAGGGAATCGACCATGCTGTTTTGTATGACAAGATGTTGTGGAAGTTAATAGTTACATGTAAGTTTAAAGAGACATTGAAATATTTCTACGGATTTTATTTTCGTTCGACACGACGCAACTCAGAGCAAAATGTAACTTAATGTGCTCAATAAATTAGCCTAAAAAATACGAATGCTGTAAAATTGAAATATCTGCTTCATTGTATTTCTGATATTATTGTTGTATCATACTGACATATCTGCTGATATTCTTTACTGCCACATCCATTTTTATTTTGTATCAATAGCCATTTCTATGTTTTCTTTTTTAAGTACCTATTGAGCTTTTTGGTAGGCCAAGTTCCTCTTACTTATGAATTGGGTTTTGGGGTGATGCCCTGAGAATAATAAATATTTATTATTATCTATTCTAATTCTAGTAAATCTAGTGTACTAACAAAAATATTCTGTGTAAAAACAAAGTTTTTAATTTTTGCATCCAAAATGAGTGAATTGCGTGAAGTATCGTCATTAAAAAAAACTCCATCAGAATATATCATAGGCCACAACATAAATTTGAAAGCCGAAACCTGGATTTCTTACTCTTCCATTTACAGAACAATTTTATTGAATATCGATCTCGGTCTATTTGAACGACTATATTTCCTACCTTTGGCTCTTCTAGTTCATCTTCCTCCTCTGATATGACAAAGGAAGCTGACGAATGTTTGCTCTGCGATGTGAATGCCTTATTTTTTGTTTACTGCAGAAGGCAAATATGGATAGTAATTCAATAGTTGTCCTTCCCATACAGCACTCAAGCTGGATTATGTATGTATTGAATCTGTAATACAGCCAAAGTACATCAAGACTGGACGCTGTATTCAACCGTAATACAGCCGTAACTTCTGTGTACTTAAACAGTATATATGCTTCAAATGCCCTCCAGTATACGTATAATACAATGTAATACATGATGTACTGTAGTGTATTTTTCCATGAAAATTACATGATATACCAAAATATTATATTTCAATGACAATTACACGACGTTCCATTGTGTAATCGGTTCATCACACCAGCTAAAACGGGTCATCGCCCGGTTAAAACTAAGACAGAAAATTCCCGTCAATTTCATGTTAATATAAACAATACAAGGTTTACACTTGGAAATACACTTTTCAGAAAAACATTAATAGAGCATTATACTCCGAAAGGTTGGAGCAGAAAAAAATCCAACTCAAACTGCGTTTACAGTGAAACTATACGCTTGACCCAGGCACATTAATCATATTTAGTGAATGCACGATTTCTGCAATTTACTGCGGTATGAATCTCCGTTGTAAACTTTTTCGCAGGTATTCTTCAAAACATTTAGAGAGCGAGATTTCCTCACACAGGAAAAACTTCTTGAATTCACAGGCACGTTCTCAATCTTTTCAGTAACCACGCCGATCGAAAGAAGATATAAAAGTAACGGCGGCAACAGTTTCAGAGGAAACACCACTGTGCTCAAATTATCTTATTAGTGGACTCATTAAAATAGATAATGACATTTGATATGGTGCATTTGATTTTCCACTCGATGCCAACACAAACCTGAGATTCACTCGTATCCCTTGGAGACCAAGTTTCTGTACATCTATTATATCAATTTCTGTACCTAACTCTGTCAAGAAAAAATATCACTTGTACCCCTTGGTTTCTCACCCCCTCATATTAAGTTATCATCTCTACTTTCCTTTTGCACCATGCATACGACATTCAAATCCCTGAGTCAGCATTGGTAACTTTCCCTTGAAGGTACTTGATAGACGAGGTGGCAGGTACCCGTCGCCTACGTTCCAACTAGCTGCTCAGCTCTTCATCGGGGATTGAATCTGAAAGAGGTTATAGCCAGCGACTTTGGCGACCGGCTGGCAACCTTACACACTTCGATCGCCACTGACTACTCACACCGACATGTAAGTAGGTGACTACTGGATAATGGGTTCTATAGCCAGTTGCTTCGCCACAAACCATTCTATTCTAAATGCGTTGGCTGATTTTACGAATATATATCCTTCTTTATAGATTATTCTTTGAGAATAAATATCATTCAGAACGACACGGAGAACATCATATTAGATATTACACTACATTTTCAGGTCCCACAGAAAGGATGCATCAAGATTATTAGAGTTTGCTAACGGATAGGTATGAGAATTCGCTTTTCCCTCGAAAAATAAAGGACTTTATTTAATCGCAATTTATGGAATCAATTTCTGTTGCATCAAAATGGGCGCCGTGGCGGGCCGCCAGTCTCTTTTGTAGTTAATCAGTATATCACTACATGGCGTTGTTATTGCACTCCTGTGTACTGTTCCGAGCATTTACGCCCTCAGTAGCTAGCCTGACGCCCCACAAGTCGCATCCTCCAATGCATAACATATTTATTCTCATCGCTTATTCATTGTAAGTTACAATCTCGTATCCCAACAATTTCCTCAGTGCATTTCCTTTTTGTTTGTTCAAGGCTGGTGTCCTAACAAGCCCCGCCGCACTCCTATTGAAGCAGCTTGCGGGGTAAGTAGTATTTAGTTATAGATTAATGTCACTTTCCTTCGCGGCCTAGACACCTCGTCCAGTAGGGGCCCGAGTGAAATTTTTGCGATGCAGAGATTGACGGGGTTAAAATCGTTCATGAAGTGCTCGAAATCGCCCGATTGCTGTAATTTATTCCGAATGAGGCTCCTTCTCCCATTTCCACCCCTCCGTTGCTTCCGCTTGTATTTTTCGGCCCGCCCTCCCTCCTGCGTCTGTCAACAGCCGAGTCTTTCCCCTTCGCTCGATTCGCACTTGTAGATTATTTCGGGACGAGCGCGTCGGAAGCAGCGCAGTGTGGAGGAAGGAGGAAGTGGCTCCCAAGCGAAACTCAGCCCACCCACGTTTCCTCACGAGTCCAGGGTGGGTTCATTGTTACCCTGATCCTCGAATTTTGGTTATATCATAATGTGGATAGGTTGAACAAATGGACAATGACATCTGCGGAGAAATCAAGGGCTTTCTAAATGTGGTGCTACATGAGGATGATGAGGATCAAATGGATCGACCGAGTAAGTAATGACGAAGTCCCACGAAGAGTAGGAGAGCAGAGAAGCCTCATGAAAACCTTAATTCTGAAGCCAATGTATTACAAATGGAGAGCCTCGCTTACGAATCACATTTGAGTCCATAAAAACATGAATGCTTGGAATTGAAGTGGCTTGGATAGGCTAAAACTATTAGCCCTTAAAAAAATATCATCTCAGTAGCGTGGTTCTGATTGTGAGTGAAACTTTCACGAGGGAAAATCATTGCGTGCAAATATGCGAGTTATGATTAGAGCTCTGATCCGGATGATGTTGTTCCTCGCGGAGTTTTGCACTGGTTGTCATTCCGCGAGCGAATCACACACTCAATGATTCGACCCGAAGGTTGTTTTGACTGGGTTAGGGTAGAGCTCACCTCGAACTAAAACACAAACCTGTAAATTTCACAAATTCAGGGTATGGGTTCCTTTCCCTGGGGCCACCTCGCACTTCGAGAATTTATGTTCGGGGGCGTCCGAATGCTTCGCCTAGTGTTTGAACCCGGGACCCCACACATTTAAAAGCAAAACTTTCCAACGCCTATTGATTAATGCTGTTAATCCATGTTAAGTTAGAGCAATTTAAAGTGTTTAGCACGAAAAAATACAGGCCAAACAATGCTCAAAAAAATAAGATGAAGAAAAAGAATGGTACAGACTAAACTACATTAAGATCATGAAATAACAATGGAAAAAGGAAAGCAGGTAATCAGCTGTCGTCATGGGTGCCGCTATGAATTCCATGAATCAGGAAACTATTGCTATCCTTGAAAGTGCGAAAAAAAAAGTATTATTTAAAAATCTATGTTTTGCAGTCTATTTCTTTCATCATCTTCTAGTGATTCTGTACATCATATTACAACGGTAAACGAAGGGTATTTTTCACATCCCCTTAAAAATTTTCTCTCCGAATTCGCAAAGTAACTTTATTCTATATTAGGTTTTACGCTCCTGTAAAGGCACCCTAACTCGCTCAACATATTCGAAACGCTGCATTTTTTATCGCAACAACACATCAGAAATCTGCCCACCCTGCGCTGTACTCTGTCGATTTTAACTACCAGTCCTCTTCAAACCGTCTATCCACCTTTGATATCACTGTTTATATTTTCACCTGAGGAGCCAAGTCTGCACATGGTTTTGAGCTTGCTGTTGAAAGCCAGTGGTCCAGAACAAACTCCCTATGAAAAAGTTCTGATGCTGGAACCAATATTTTCCCGAGCACGCATCTACCGTGTGCACAATCGAACACTTTTGGCTTCCACTGAACTATCTATAAAGAATGGGATGATGACAATGAAGCCAAGAAGCTGCGTACCTAGAGAATTGCGCCCCATGAAAACAACGCAAATCATTCTCTCGGCTTATATAATTCGGATGAGATTGCGAATTTGATGATAAATGAAGGGATCCTTAGACGATAGTTTTTCTCTTCAAAATGCATTGTCCTCACATTTTCCCATTTAAAATACACGGAAGTTGGTGAGTGCTGGAGGGTCCGAATTTGCCTGTATTCAACTGCTTCAGAACTCGGTGTAGGTACATCCACCAGCATTCCAATGATGCCTTCCCTGCCTGGGATATGAGCCATTTTTAACTAAGGATTACTAGGTCATCTTAGTTCGTTAGAGGCAAAAGTTTTCCAAAGCCTTATTCTCCCTGTCTGTATCGGAGCGCCCTTTCGTTCCTCAAAATTATTTTATCAATATCACACGTTTTTCAGCCTGCTAAGTCTGTCCTTCAAGGTGCCCTTAGATTTTGTGAGTTGTACGGGCTAATTTTCGTAGTCACCCAGTCCTTGATGGTAATTCTCTGCCTGTGCCTCACTAATCTCTTTTATTAGCATCACTTTGCCAATCTCACACACCTTTTGGTTTTCTAACCCTCATCTGATTTTGAATAATGACCTTTGATGCCTTCTCTTCTACTTCTCTTATTTTTCCACTAAGTAACTATTTTTCCTCCTCAAACGATTTTTAATCCGGAAAATAGTCCACTGAGAGAACTGATTCGGAGGGTGAGACAAGGGGATGGTCTCTCTGACGAAATGACGGTTCCAGGGGAGCAACAGGGAGGGGAGCCAAGGGTCTGTGATCCAGAATGGTACACGCCGGGCCCACCGAGTTTCACCCCCACCCTCCGTCCACCCGCCCTCTCCAGTCTGTCCCGGCAACAGGGAGGCCGGGGTACTCAGTCAGCCAGCCAGGGGATATTCGGGGGAGGGGAAGGAGACCATGGCCGCTCTAAACTCATGTTGCGAGGGAGGGGAGGGCAGGTGAGGCCGACCTTGGGATGAGAGGGAAGGGGAGGGGGCGAGAGGGGAGGGGAAGAGCTACACCTATACAGCGATCCCATCAAGCGTGGAGAGCAGGCAGTGGCAGTATTGTAGAAAAGGAAAAAGTGTTCAGCGGAATATCCTGACACGGATCGTCAGCTCACAGATAGTTTCTTAAGGCCTACACGGTAAAATAACACGTACGGGTTAATGTCTAAATTTATGAACGCGAGAATGAACGCCAAAATGCACCGTGTAACTTGTGCACCAACTTGTGCGAATGCTTGCACAGAAAATAGAACCTGTTCTAATTTGGTTCATGCATTGGTACATGTTCCGTTCCGGTCTACAAAATTCATTCATGCAAACAGACATTAACTCGTACGAGTTAATGTCTGTTTGCATGAGAGGCCTTTAAGTCCTGTTTACACGGTACATTAACCCGTGCAAGTTAATGTCTAAATGCATGAACACGAAAACGCACCGTGTAACCACCCAACTTGAGCGAATGCATGAACAGAAAATAGAATCTCTTCTAATTTTGGCTCATGCATTCGTACATATTCCGATCCACTCCACAAAAAGCATTCATGCATTCACACATGAACTCGTACGTGATAATAAATCGTGTGAACAGGCCTTTAGATCGGAATGCACAGTAAAAGAATAGCTAAGGGAAAATTTTGGTCTCAACAATACGTAATGATTGTTGCACTTTTTCAGATTGTTTGCACCAAATGAAGATATTCTCCTGTCCTAAAGGTAAATTAGGAATAGGCTCGGATGCCAAGGAAAAGAAATCACGCTATCCTACACTGTCCGATCATGCCAGGCCCAGGAATATTCTCTCTGGCAAGTCTGTAGTAAAACAGCTTTTTTCCCGAGCTTAATCATGTGTTTTTGTATTCCCAGGTTTACAATTTATTTTTCGATCTTAATGGATGAAACTTTGTGAGGAGTCCTTTCTATAACATTCCTTATTATTATTATTGTCATTTTATCTATTGTTTTTCTCCATGTTTTTCTAAACCATACGGACCATGACTAGTTCCCTTGAGTTCCTTACTTATTCACACCGTTATGAGAATATTATTTTCATATTGATGAATTGGTGTATGATTGAAGTTCCATCATACTCTCTTTCTAATATATTATTCAGCCGTTGTCGTGGCGTGTCATTTCCTTAATCTCATTTCTCACCTGCGTTCCCGAGTAAACTCAATTTTTCCTCAATCACGCCATTTCATCCATTCTTATCTTATCTTCAGGGTAAATATTTCTCGTTCTTTAATGGAGACATAGGTGTATCGAAAGCAATAAATTGAAAATTTTGACTGCTTCAATTTATTTGTTTAACTCATCTGAAAAATACTTTCACTATAAGGACTAATTTGATGCAATAACGATTTTATACTTCAACCCGCCTTTATATTTCTGCAAAGGAAACCTTTAGCCCAATGGTGCCACTTAAAATTGGCCATTACTATATATTTCTCTGCTATGTTCATAGTAAAACTGCTAAACTTTGCCACAGTTTTAGGGTGCCTTCACAGCTCCGCGTTGCGTCGACGCCACGTGAGCTCCCGCCCCTCCAGCAAATTTTGCCCTCCACAGCTCTGCGTTGCGAAAAAAAAATTAAAAACGAAAAGTGTCGGCTCCTAAAAATCGGCCCAGGAGCACATCAGACCATGATATCATCTTACGATTTCGAGCCGACCGCACAATATACAAGTTGTTTTGTGCATTTTCACGCAATTTCATTTCTTAAAATATTCATCTTCTCTATTAATAGCATTGGAAGTTAATATGACGACCATAGAGTCGCTAATCTTGTATACAGTGATAGTACTTGCTTATTCATTATTATGACCTTTAACTTTTGTTTCCTAACTCTGAATAAACCAAAAATAACAAATTACATACACTCAATGAACATGAGTAACGTGAAAAGTTATGAGGAACATTTATTTGTTATCAATCGCTATGCTCGGTAGATCAACGAAATTCATGTATTTTTTCCCTTTTATGTTTAGGGTTTGTTGGCCCATTATCCTTTTCGGCATGTAACTAGTTACATTATACAGTTTCTTGGGTAATTATTAACTTAATAATTTTGTATTTTTTCATGGTTGGTGTCAACTTGCATGAAACAATGCATGATCGGTGAGAGCTCACACCGCATGCTTACATTTACAATGTACATGAGTTATAGCATATTTTCCTATGATTACGTAGGTGTAGCGTATTGCATGCTGTATGTATACTCACCCCCTGCCAAACACCCTTGAGGTGGCTCGCAGAGTATTAATTAAATGAATAGCAAATATCTATGCATTTCCTCTACCAGACTATTTATGATCTAATACTGCTAGAAGATGCTCTCCTCCAGTATTCATCATGCATCTGATTCGTAACTACTCGTGCCGTGGCCATTAATATACCCGTTGTTTCATATCTTTGTCCGTTTACTCAATTTTGAAATTGATCTTTAAACGGTTGATTTCTGCGACTTCTAGTTATCCTAACGTACCTTTATTTAATCATTTATTTATTTCACCACCAAAAACGGCACAAAGGCTTTTAAATAGGCTGTTCTGAATAAATAAAAAAGCTTAAAAATAACAAAATAAATGAAATACAAAAAGAAAACAAAATGTTTGAAAATAAGAATGGGGAATGTGGGTTAGGGAGCAGTGAATTGTTCAGGTGGCATTTTAGGGAGGATTTGTGACCAGTGGCAGAGGAAAAGAGGTCCAGTGAAGGGATATTTGAAGCCATGGAGTTAAGCAAGGAGGGGCTTTGGTAGAAAAGAGTGAGATGGAAAGACGAAATCGCGGAATGTGAAGCAGAGAGTTATCACGTAAGGTGCTAAGAGGAAGATGTAAACGGAAAAGAGGAGAATTTCGTTGGTCCGGAGAGAACCGCTGAAGATTCTATGCAGAAACATGAGATCACATATGACACGGCGATTAGTTATGCTAGATATCCCCAGAGAGGAAAGGATAGCGTCACGGGCATAATATCTGAGTGAGGGGATTCGATGGCGGGACAAGGCAAGAACGAAGTTCTTATTTCTGTTGTGCGAGTTTAGAGAAGTTATCAAGCGGTAGACCGAGCAGGTTAGCAGAATTCCCCAACGGGAAGAAGATTATAAGAGTAGAGCCGCACTATGCTGACGTCGCTTAGCCTCCTCGGTCCTGTCGTATTTTATACAATACATTGACCTTTTAAGTTATAACCGCTTGGCTAAGTGAATTGTCGTTTTTGCAACTTGTTCAGTGCTTGCTGACAGATATACAGATGACTAATCATACAGAAGCTAATCGCTAATGTTGTTTGTTCACATCAAAATAAATAGAAAACATTAAATTCAAGCCAAAAATAACGGCATATGCCCGGTGACTGAGGAGGTTAGAACATTTATCATTGTGGCTAACGCCAGGGGCGCAGCTAGGAGTTAAGGCTGGGGGGATTTAGTGCAACTAATACCAGGGTGTGTGGGGTATGGTATACCCACCAGGATAAGTGGTAGTTACGAAACTAATAAATTATTAGCGGAAAAATTAGCAAATTAGTTGCGGAATTTTAAGATAAATGGTTCGAAATGGTGAGTTTTTACGGCTTTCTGAGGGATATTTTATCTATACTTACACTATTCTATAAGTGATATCAATCTAATTAAGTGAAATAGATTAAACTTAAAAATTTCTCTGAGCTCTGAGGGGGGGGGGTTTATCCCCCAAAACCACCCCCTTGCTGCACCACTGGCTAACGCATCTAATAGGAATTTGGTGAATGCAGGTGAGAACAGTATTTCTTTGCCGTTCTGAAATGATTTTCCGTTCGATTACACCCATTTCCAATTCGCCTCCTCATCTCCCAGAATAGGGTAGTTTCCTTCAACAAAGAAGACGAAAGGCATTGATTGCGATTTGTTACCCACCATTAGTGTATTCATAATATATAAATTATTTGGTTTTAGAAATACCGGTTTAGACGAATGGCAATGGTCAATTTTATCCTCATTTGAAAAGGCCAGATTGGCGCTCATGCGATTCCACTCCACGTGACGTCACAGGGACCTAGTTTCTATACGAGTAGATAGGAGTTTTACATTGTCTGATATTACCAATGCACGAGGCACAGAGCTCAGGGGAACATGTCTTAATAATCACTTATTACAACTGGCTAAGTTCGGAAATTTTTCTTCGTTTGATAGGGCATTAATAATCCTTATTTAAGCCAAGCGCTACCAGCTAGCAGGGTACTCTGCTACCTGCCAGCATCCTGTGTCGTATCAGCGCTCAAAGCATTGCCCCAAGGTCACCTCACTTGGCGGCAGCGGGAACCAGAACGACGTCACACGGAGTTTTCCCGGCATTCATACTTAGCCGTCGCGTTTTCGCGCGCTTGAAACTTTTCACTTTTCATTAAATCGCTAAAAATAGATATCGTCATTTAAAAATCTAAAAGCGTGAAATACATACTCCAGGAGTAATAATCTTTCGATTTAGGCAATAAAAAAATAATAGGAAACCACCTTATTCTCGCGCAATCGGTCTGTGGGCTCTCTCAGTCTCTCCACAGACCCTCTCTCTTGAATTCCCCCGAAGCGTCCGCATGTGGCGACAACATCCATTTGCCTCCACCCCACCACCCTCTCATCCCTTGCAATTGTCCTGTCCCTCACATCGCCCGTGCTACCTGCTCCAGGGGTCCAACGATCGTTCACAACAGATCAAAGGAGGGCGAGTGGTTCCCATCAATCTAGATAGGCCGTACCTCGAATTCTTTGCTTCATTAAAATTTTGAAGATATCAATTTGATATTTTTAGGGCTCCTAGAATACACGGATAGCTTTATAGGCCACATCTCGAGAAAGACCTGATGCAGTCAGTCTCCGGAAGACAGGTGGAAGGAAAGAAAGACAAGGGACGGCCAAAATTTTGGCGGGAAAAACATTTGCCTTATTTAAATATTGTAATACCTAATATAGCAAGACTTAAACACGCTCAATAGAACACGAAATTACAACCTATAAGATAACGGGGAATGAAGGATACGGTGCGGGTTGCCGTATATGCAAGTGTGATAGAAAAACAGTTCATGATCGAACTTCATCACTTCCTAAAGCAATCCTTATGGAACACTACTTCAAGCGCCAACTTTTATTTCGAAGTAAAACGTTTTGTTTGTAGAAAAAATCAGATTGTAGAAAAGACTTAAAACTGATATTGTGAAATTACAGTTGAGACGAAAAATATATTTTTTCATAAATAATTTCTTAAAGCTAATTATTTCATTTCTATTATTTTTATTATTAGTATTCTGCCGATTCAGGTAGGTTTTCATGGAGTATTCAAGAAGTGAGCTGGGAGCCTCCCTTTCCTTCCAGCACTACCTTCTCTAATTGACTGTAAGGCCTACTCTCTTTCAATCTATCTAAAAATCCTATTCTTTTCCTTCCCCTCCCTCGGTTCCCTAACATTCAACCCTCCAACCCCATTTTCAACATCCCCTCACCGCTAAGCACTAACTCAATCCATACCTTCTGTCTCCTCCGTATCTCATTTAAAAGCTGCCTCTCCTCGCCAACCATATCCAGCACTTCGTCATTCCTTTTCCTCTCCGTCCATTTCACCCTCTCCATTCTTCTCCATACCCTCATCTCGAATGCCTCCAATCTTCTCTCGTCTTCTTTCCTTAGTGTCCACGTTTCCGCACCGTAGAGAGCTACACTCCAGATCAAACTCTTCACTAACATTTTCTTTAAACTCTTACACAACGATCCTCTCAGAAGCTCCTTCCTGTTCATGAATTCCTCCTTCGCTAATGCGATTCTCTTCCTTATGTCCTTACTACTGTATCCGTTTTCCTCTAACGTACTGCCTAAGTAGTTGAATTGCTCAACCTGCTCAAGTTTTTCACCACCCACCTTTACCTTGAGTCTCACATTCCTCGCTCGTGATGCTTTACAAAACCGCATTACCTTAGTTTTCTTCTGATTAATCCTCATCCCATACTCCTCGCAACGCTCGTATAACGCATCCACTAGAGCCTGGAGCCCCCTAGCTGACTGGCTAATCAACGCCTGATCATCCGCGAATCTCACTGATTTGTACATCATTCCTCCCACTTTTATTCCAGCTTCTAACTCATCCCACGCTTCCCTTACCATCTCTTCAGCGTACACGTTAAAGACCAGCGGCGATAAAGGACAGCCTTGCCTCACACCTCGGCCAATGCTTGCCCACCCAGATTCTCCATCCGCTACCCTCACTTGCGCAGACTGGGCCATAAACATATTACGAATCAGTCGTCTATCCCTCCAATCTACACCTATTCTCTTGAGAATGTCCATTAACTTAACCCAGTTCACCCTATCAAACGCTTTCTCAAAATCCACGAAACACGCATATACGTCCTGGTCATATTCTAGATTCCTCTCCACGAGGGACCTCATTATTGCTATTGCATCACGAGTTGACTTCCCTTTTCTGAAACCAAACTGATCTTCGCCCAAATACTCGTTTGCCCTCGCCTCCATTCGTCTGTTCAATATCCTCAGCATCACTTTCGCCGCATACGATATTAGGCTGATAGTCCTATAATCTCCGCATTCCACAGCTTTCTTCTTTTTCGGAAGCGGAATTAAAACCGTCCTCACGAAATCTTCCGGCCAACATCCCTCCTCATAGATCCTGCGCACTAGTTCCAAAGACCTTTTCTTACCTTCCTTCCCTAGATTCTTCAGAAGCTCACACGGTATATTGTCCACGCCTACTGCTTTCCTAGCCTTCATATCACGGAGTGCTCTCTCTATTTCCGAATCTAATATCTCCGGCCCAAGATTATCCTCCTCCACTGCACTTTCCTCCTCTAGAGTCAATCTCTCTGGTCTGTTCATTCCGTCATACAGGTCCTCCACGTATTCCTTCCATCTACCCTGTGCCTCTTCTCGCTCGATTAGTATCCTCCCATCTTTAGCCTTAATTTTAGCCATGGCTTGTCCTCTTTTGCCGCCCGATAGCGACTTCAATTTGGCGTACAACGCGCCTACTTCTCCATCCTTCTGGAACTTTTCCATTTCCTCACACTGTCTTTTCCACCAAGCCTCCCTTGCTCTATTTGTTTCACGCCGTAATCGATTATTAATTTGTCTATACATTATTTTGCCCTGTTCTGTGCCCACGTTCTTCCACTTCCTCCTCTCCTCCATTTCCCTTATCATATTCTCCGATCCACGGCTTCTTTATCCTTCTACTGGTAGCGTAACCAATTGACTTCTCCGCCGCTTTGACTATTCCCGTTTTAATATTATCCCACCTTTCCTCAACAGTCTTGGTGCTGTCAATGTCCCGCATACTAATGTCCACTAGTTCCTGATATTCTCTCCTCAAACTCCCTTTCAGGGCTTCTACGTTCCATTTCTTCGTCTTCCTAACTCTTATAAGTCTTTTGAATCTTACGTTGCATTTCATGAGCACTAGATTGTGGTCTGAATCCGCATCCGCTGCAGGGAAGCTGCGCGAGTTTTTCACACTATTCCTAAACCTCTGTCTTACCATAATGTAGTCTATTTGAAATCTCCCCACATCCCCTGGACTTTTCCATGTGTACCTTCGCCCTTTATGATGATTGAACCACGTGTTTGTGATGAATAATTTGTTTCTCCTACAAAATTCTGCTGCTTTCTCTCCCCGGGGTGTTCCGTATTCCTAGACCAAAATCTCCTATTTCGTTTCCATCCCTCCCTTCCCCGACTGAGGCGTTCCAGTCCCCCATCACTACCAGATTTTTCTTACACGGTGTGTCTCTAAATATTTCCTCGAGCTGTTCATACACCTCATCTACTTCTTCCTCCCTATGATTGCTAGTGGGCATGTAAACTTGGATCACCACAAGGTTTATGGGCCGCGCCTCAATTTCTACCACCAGAATCCTATCGCTTACCTGGTCTATGCCTACCACACGCTTACCCATCTTCCCGTTTAATACTAAAGCTACCCCTCGCTGGCTTTCCTCCCCACCACTATATATAACTCTATACCCATCACTCCAATAGTCCCCCCCATCCCTTCACCTCACCTCGCATAATCCTAAGATATCTATCCTCCCTTTATCCATTTCCCTTTTGATATTTTCTAACTTCCCCACCCTCATCATTGTCCTCACATTCCACGTCCCTACATTTGTAGCCGACTTCTTCTTCTCCATCTTGTTGGTCTTCTTTTCTTCTTTCTTCATTGCTGCTGCTGATGATAATGATGATAATGATAAGTCTCTTCATGGATTTCGCATGTTGGCGACCCCGAGGACCTTGCCGACCTCGCTGCCGTGTCCGACACCCGCCCTTTGCGGACGGGTCCCGGGCGATGAGATTCTGAGGCTCATTTGGTTGTACTCCATGTTTTCAGGGAAGAGATAGTTGGTAGGGTTTCCCACTTCCATTCCAACAGTGTTTTTCACGTGACACCATCACGTGGACTACCATTCGTCTGGCTCCTACCCTTCGACCTATCTGGCATGGGTAGCCCTACCGGAAATAATTTAGAATTAATCCCGCCAGTGCAGCTCTGGGGGTCATAGGAACGCTCAAGCCTTTCCACCGCGACAAGGTTGTAGCCCAAGGGAAAGGATTATTTCATTACTCGAAAAAAAATGTAATCGCATGACATGGAACGTCCACTCCTACCAAACTTACCAATTTCAAGTGGCATTTATTTCAGCGGATTATTTTCGCCAGGCTTTTCCCCCTAATAATTTATTTTGGACTTCAAAGCAAAGATATTGTAGCAGTTGGCATTTTACGCCATAGTGCCAACTGCAAATGCGGTAAAACTTTTCCCGAGAAGGAGACCGATTTAAACTTTGGCCACGATCTTCAAACTAATTTATTCCGCTTATGAGTAGTAGTGGCAGGACTATAAATATACGTAAATAAAATGGATTTAAACATAATCGCCACTTGTGCAACCTTGGGAGCAATAAAGATCTATCATAATGATTCTACTGCACCCCAGAGTATACGAAGTATTGCACAACCGTTTCCCCCTGGAAATAGTCAAACAGAGACTTCAAAAGGCCACCTAGACCTGGTCAATCATGTACCACCGAAGTCTGAACAACTTTCTGAGACTTAATTTCACCAATCAAAAGCCAACTCCGAGGAACCAACGCAACATAGACCAGATATCTAATATGAATTAGGTGTCCACCCAACATTCCATATCGGCTCCACTACACGATCAAATGGTTGGGCGAGCAACTAAATGGGCTCCACTCGAAGACGATTAAGGGAAACAAATGAAAAGGAACAAATGAATCTGTTGTATCGCCCCCACAGCAGAATCCTCTGCCAAAATGATTAGAGCGAATAAAATTAACGGGAGGAAATACAATTCGGTTGTGTTCCGACTAGAGAAATGAGATTAAGGCGGTGTTTGGTCTGTTTATCGGGTGCAGACCCAAGGCTACATTCTGTACCCTTCGTCATAACATTTTTACGAAAGAAACTTCAATGAGCTCAAGAATCCCTGTTCTCTGACCTTTAAGAAAGGGAGAATTTCCACACGGCAGCATATGAAGAGCAAGAAAGGCAACGGAAGACGAATTTCTCCTCTCCGCATCAATTTATTTCGGAGTAAACGCCGAGAGTTTTTTAAACAGTGTTTAATGTCGCAAAAGTACGAAATGTTTAATTCCAAGTGAAATAATTTAACAACCCATTCCCAAGTAATGCAACCGGTCAGTGAAATTTGACAGTAATTATGAAAATGAGTCAAATTAATGTAATTTGCATGACAAAAATACTCAGCACTGAATTCCCATCATGATGCATTGAAATAAGCATAAATACCTCAAAAAGGAGGGGAAATTCTTGAATATTCTGGCTTTTATGAGTACATACCAACGCATGTAAGAATTTTATGACACAACACTTCTCAGTTTAAGTAACACTATAAAATCTCTTAAGAATCATAGAATACCCAGATATTTTATAAAACGGGTTAAGGGGTTATTTTATAATATGGGCATGTAACCATGAATCAAGCCAATCCTGGAAGAATAAGATTGATTCCTGTGACCTTCCCTTGGATATGAAATGTTCATGAAATTTCGCCTCACAGCAATGGCATATTGACCTCCGAATTCAGATTAGATTCCTGAGCTGCGCTATGTTGAGTCCTCGGTTGAGTTGGCTTTTGATTGGTAAAATTTAGTCTTAGAATATTGTTCAGGCTTCGGCGATACATACATGACCGGGAAACCTCTAAAAATTCTAGACTATGAAATGAAAGTGTTCCAAAATGGCTATTGGCTAGCGATTCCTAATCTCTTATTATAATCAGCATCCACTAGATGCACAAGAAATCTAATCCAACAAATTTGAGTATTGTATCTCCATAAGAGGGAAGTTTCGATTGGAATAGGAAGACGCGAAAAATATTGGAGAGGTGAGATTCGATAACCAAGCAACATTAGCACGGGGACCCTATCAAATGACTGGAAAATCGCTAATGTAACGCCAATATTTAAAAGTGGAGACAAGGAACAGCCATCTAATTACAGGCCGATATCTTTAACGTCCATCTCTTGCAAAGTCCTTGAACACATCGTAGTCAGCTCGGTAATGAAACACCTAGACGCGCAAAACTTATTAATGGGAACTCCACATGGATTCAGGAAAAGCAGATCGTGCGAAACTCAGTTAGCGCTTTTCGCCCACGATATTTTAGTCTCCGGAGAAGACAACATTCCAGTAGACGCGATTTTTCTTGATTTCAAAAAGGCATTTGATAAAGTAACCCACGGAAAGTTAATAATAAAACTGAAATCTTATGGTCTAGACGAAGATGTCATTTCCTGGATTAGAGAATTTTTGAGCGACCGCGTCCAAATAGTAGTATTAGACGGTGCAGTCTCCAATGAGGTTAGAGTCACTTCTGGCGTCCCTCAGGATAGTATCATTGGCCCACTCCTATTCCTTCTTTATATAAACGACATTGGCGAAGTAGTGCAGAGTAAGTTACGATTATTTGCAGACGACGCTGTAGTTTACAGAGAAATCCGTTCCAGCAAAGATATAGATGAACTAACGAATGACCTTGCTGCTATCCAAGCTTGGTGCGATACTTGGCAGTTAGAATTAAATTTGGAAAAATGCGTCGTAATGAATTTCTGGAAGAAGAATAACTCCCTACAGCGTAACTATATCATTCGGGGCACCTAGTTAAAGGTCGTTGAATCCGTGAAATATCTAGGGGTTAGACTCAATAATGATCTATCGTGGAATAAACATATTCGAGAAATAACCGGTCAAGCTAATCGTAAAATGGGTTTTGTTAAAAGAATATTAGGAAAGTGCGACGACAAAGTGAGAGAAATTAGCTACTTTTCCCTCGTTAGACCACATTTGGAATACGCTGCCAGTGTTTGGGACCCTCATGAAAAAGGCTTAATAACAGAGTTAGAACGCGTGCAAAGAAGAGCTGCCACGTATGTGAAAGGTCGTTACGATAGTCTTGTTAGTGTAACTGACCTCTTACATAAACTCGGATGGGAATCTCTGTCGGACCGTAGATTGAAAAATAGACTAAACCTTTTAGATAAATTCAAGAGCAGTGTCTTTTCTGACGAAGTTAACCATATCTTGCGGACGCCAACGTACTACGGAAGATCAGATCATATAAATAAAATAAGAGAGATAGATTGCAGAACAGACAGATTCCGAATGTCATTTTTTCCACGATCAATAAGAGATTATAACGGCAGCAATGGAACTCGTAAATAGATTGCATGACTTGTAGTGTAGCCTAGTAACCTATGTAAAACTTAATGCATGTTTCTGAATTTCTATTCTATATTCTATTTCTAACAGCATATAGTAGTATAGTTTGTTATTATACGGGACGTTTATTGGACGGTGTGGTGTGCATGTGGGAGTCCAAATGCATGCTGCATGCTGGTGATTGATCACCCCCTGCCAAACACCCTAGAGGTGGCTCGCAGGGTATTATGTAGATGTAGATGTAGATGAAATGGGATGAATTATTTTGAAAACAATGAGAGCAGCAACAGGAATACAAAATAAAGGGAGCTAAGAATTCAATGGCATTGATGGTAAAACAAAGCTAGTAGGGCAAGGGATTGCAATAAGCTATCACCACCTACAAGTTGTGGGAGAGAAAAGACAAGGTTGAAAATGCTGTGATGATGGCAACAAATACATAGAATTATAAAACAGCAAACTTTTAACGCAATGCTTGGCGATATCTTCCTGCGAGGCCATATTGTTAGCAAAAAACAAAAAAGTAAATTCCATTTAATGGTACACAAATACATCGCATTGCTCACTCATATTATTTTAAGAACTTACTTACTACACGTGTTCCAATTCCTACAGAATCCGTAAATGAAGAAATTCTTGTTAACCTTCAGAGAAAATTCAGAGTACCTAATGATGAGCAATCGAAACACGAGCTATAGCTTTTTAAATAAAATAAGCGAGAAATGCAATATCTTTGTTTATTATTGGATTTTAGGAATTTCAGTCTATGAGGCGAAATTTCATGAACTAAAACCGTTTCGGAGGAAGGCATATTCAAGGGAAGATCATAGGAATAAATCTTTTTCTTTCAGGACTACGTTGACACAATGGTGGAAACCTCAATTTATAAAATATCTGGGTATTCTGTAGTCATTCAAGGAGTTTAATATTTGACAACAAATATCCCTACAGATCATCACAACTTCCCATTTCGTTAGGATGGATTTTTAGTTTTATCACGACACATTCTTCATTTTTTGTTGAATTTGAGGTAAAATAGACCAAAATGTAACCTATTGCTTCATATATTCATGCAGGCAAGACATTAAAAATGAAGGATCACGTAATAGATACATTTATTGGTTGCTTATCACCGAATTTAAACACCATGAATTACTTCATTCACGGATAAAAAGCCATGAGAATTAAATGCTTATAGATTTTAATCTAAAGTCTGAATGGCGTTATTGATAAAACCAAACAAGTAGGCGTAAGTATGTGCTTAGCAAACAATAAGTATATATGGAGTGTTGCCAAGGGTTTTTAGATATTAACTGTGGACCAATATTGGCTACTAATTTTAGAGCGTTACCTTTTTCGACGGGATGGCGTCCCTCTTTAAACATAAAGGTTCCCCTAACTCAATCTTACACGGGAGGAAAATGGACTAAACACTGTTTTGCGAGCGAATATGTTTCGTAAGACGACAGATCAAGGTGGGAGCTCGTAGCATTAAAATGGGAATGCAATGACGGGGGAGGCCACAGTAAAGCTCCTCAACGAATCGATAAGACAAGCTAGAGACTTCTATTGATTCTTCACGTTGCGAACCGACTCGATGACAGATATTTCAATTCCCAAAATACTTAGCATAATAGCTATATTACCATGCCGAGATGAATATTTTTTAAGGGTTTACGATTTTATGTGAATCGAGTACAGCTAATAAGCATCCGCTATTTAGCAAAGTAAGGACACTCAAACTCTAAAAGTAATTATCAACAAAGAAAAAGTATCATATTAATATATGATACCAGTTTTCATCCTATTAAAAGATTCCAATAGCCTGGATACAACTTCATATAATATTTTTTTCCAATATGACTGAAAACCGTAGTTCATTAGTTTTGACATGATTGCATGCTAGTATCCTGATATCGTTAAATGTACATGACAATTGGCATCTGATTCATAGACGGCCATCTATTTTTTTTAGTATTTTTCAAAGTTTGAAGTTGCTACGCCGAAAAACGTCATTTCATAATTTCGTCCATTTTTTCTGTTTCAGCCCACCTCGCGCCGTGGCTTCAACGAGACAAAGAGGGAGAAAGTTGGTGCTAGCCTTGTTGTGCTAACGAAGTAAGTCGAGGGAAACGAAATGTCCCGTCGGCGCGCTGAGTTCCGCACTTGAGCTGCTCTCAAACACAGCATCCGCAAGTAGGGCATGGAGAAAAATGAAACTCACTGCCGCTGAGAATTGAACCCGCACCCTCAGGGTGGGAAGCCAAAATTTTAGTGTCGTATTTCTCATGCGTTCCATGTTTACTGCGAATCGATTTGACTTCATAGGGTTGCGCAATTGGTGCAACCAGACTAAAGAAAAACGAATGAATATATGCTTACCTAGAGGCTAAGAAATGGACATCAAAATAGGGGGCCATTTTTTATCTGGTGAGGTAAAAAAACGAAGTTCATTTTCCAATCAGGGAGTGGCGCAAAATTAAACATATTACAAGGGTAATTTTATTAAAACAAAATTAATGAGTGTAATTTTATCATCATCATCATAAATAAAAAATCCTAAGATTCATGTTAAAATAGTTCTTGGAGTGTAGGTCAATGTATGTTATTCAAAAACGTTATAGCCTACGTTTCTGTTTATTTTAAAATATCATCAGGGCTTAGCTTTGCACATATTAATTGATATTATGTTACTATTCAGTTACTTTACTATTCAGTAACATAATATCAATAAATACGTATAAAGTTAAGCCCTGATGATAGTTTAAAATAAACAGAAACGTTGGCTATAACGTTTTTGCATAACATACGTTGACCTACACTCCAAGAACTATTTTAACATGAATTAAACGAGGTCAAGATAAGGAAAAAATAATCCTAAGATAGGTTTGACGTAGCTTCATTCCTCTCTCTCCTATCCGCTAGCCTTTTCATAGCGACGTACTCTTTCTCTTTTACATGCTTTAAATTAAAAGTATTAAATTCTCATCATCGCTTGTTCATCGATCTTTATCTCCGTCATAATGGCCGAAGGTATTAGAGAGATTTGGCAGGACTTTATCTCACGCATCAAAAATTTTACTTATCCTATTACCTACGAACGAAAACACAAGAAATTTCCACGGAAGTAAGAACTCTCTAAATTATTATTACGCTCCAAATTTCATCAATGAGCACGTAATACTTTGGAAGTTATTCACACATTCTTCCCGTGAAAAAGTCACACCCAGTACCAATCGGAGAGCTACTGGCAGTACTGAATTTGGGTCATGCGTAGGGAGCGAACAGAGTGACCTCACTCTGCGAGCGCTCAGTGCTTTTCCCTCTACCATAAAAAGAACTTCATTTAATGGTTGTCAGAAGCCAGCCTTCAACTCCTTTCAGCATACCAGCAGAGCGATGCAGTAAGTAAGCGATTTAGGATTCGATTACCATGTGATTATTGAAATGGGTTTTAGTACAACCTTACTCTTTCTTACAATGTAATACACGAACAATTATTACCCCCTTTTAAAAATTGAATTGATTCATTTTTTCGGGATCGGGTTGGTGTGGTGGCTACTGGCTAGAGTGCTTCACACCCCGCAAGAAAGAGGATTCATACCCAAGGGCCCGGATTTAATTCCCTACGGTGCGACATTTTTCATAGACTGCCCTATCCCTACTTGAGTGCAAAAGAGAACACTTCAAGTGCAACCCAAGTTAAAATTAAATGTAATCGCACTTTTCCACCGTTATTTTTATGTATTTTGGCTCACAGCGCCTTCATCTAGGGCAAGACCTTGTACCAAGACCTTGTGACGTCTTGTACCAGATGATGGACCTGTGGGATTGGGTTGGTGAGGTGTTGGCTTCCCCATCCGTGGGTTCGGGTTCAAATCCCGGTGGAGGATTGGCAGAGAATTTTCAGAGACTGTCCGATCCCTGCTTTAATGTTGTGTGGAGGACATTTCAAGCGTAACACTCCGTCCGTCGGATGGGACGTCAAGCCACGGTCACTTTGGTGCCTTTCGTCAGGAGCAGGCCAATGCCGACGCCGGGTTTCTCTCCACCTTTCATTCCCAACCCTTCCTTTATGTGCAAATGACCAAAGATGTAGGTTACCTCCTCCAAATTCAATGCTATATCTTATTTGTTTTGGTATAGAGGAGAAAAATGAACATGGAAATCAATACCTTAACAATTGAACTGATGCCGTAACAAAATTAAGGTTTATTTTTAGGGGGTCGCCTTTTAGTGCGTCTCAATTAATCAGTTTACAATTTAAATTTGTAGTTGAGGGCTCCCCTAATCTATACGCTCTCATTTGGATTTTAGTTGGCTAGAATAAACCAAAATTCGATTCAATTCACTAGCAAGCCTCATTGATTCCGTACTGAAACGTTGAAAATACTTAAATCAGCAGAATTTACCTAAAAGTCAAAATTTAATGCGAGATTAAGGGCCATCAATCCATAATTACCTGCGTTTTTTTCAGATTGGAGGTTAATAAATTTGTAAGAGTTTTAATACTTATCACTATAATATGTATTTACCGATATAGAAATTTTATTCCATTCTAGGGTGATATTTGTTGCTGAAGCGCGGTGTATTGTGGCGCCGCTTTTGTGAGAGAGTGTTGAGAGAAATTCGGTTAGGAACGCAGGCTTTCTGCCAGGTTCCAAAGTAAGTCGTAATTTATTCAGGGTTAAATTTAAACACATTGGGAATCCGCGAATTTACAAGTAAAGGTAACTGTGACAATGTGTAACTAATCAATATATTGTTCTTTGAACTTCCGGATTAGCAACAATGAAATTAAGTCTAATTTACCACAAATCAGTATCCATTTAGACACATTAAAACCCTTGTGACGAAGGTGTGGGTACGTGTTTAAAAACAAAATTCTGAGCAGAGAAAAAAACTATTCAATTTTAAGTTATTCAAAAAACGCTGTCTCACAGTATCTCGTGCAACGCAGTTGAAATTCTCTCTGACACTTTAACACGGCGACTTTAGCAGCTATACTTTTCTACGATTTTAACTTGACTGTATATATATCCTCTTCACTTTTAAACATTCGCTCCAAAAATTTTAAAAGGCTCGTTTCACCCAGATCCAAATTTATGAAAGATGTTTATTGCAAATGATAATCCTTGTAGTAGATATTCATACGATGTGAAATTGTGTTCCGTTGTGGCAATAACATCGCTGGAGAGAGTACTTTGTTGACATGAGGGAACACCTTCCAGCGATGTCACAAGACGACTCCCTCAGCGTGTTATTGAGTGACAGTGCCATGGTAACGTGCGCCCAGTGGCGCCGACTCCATGGGGCTTGAGGGGGCCCGAGCCCCCTCAAAGATTCGTTTGGGGGGGCGGAGCCCCCTCAATAATTCAAGTTATATTATGCTTTGTGAAATCACAAAAATATATTGTTAATTTTTATTTCCCATGTTTGACGATAGTTACCTTTTAAATAAATTCAACAATGTGTGTTGAAACAAATAATTATAGGGTTAAGCAGGTTAACTGAATCAAGTAGTATGAATCATGGTATTGTTTCGGTGCTGCGACACACTTTGGATTTAACCTCTTCCCGGGGAAAGACCTCCGATATGGGCCCCCCCAATATTTTTCATAAGTCGGCGCCCCTGCCGGTGCGCCTTTAGTGATAATGATTAAGGGAAGAGATCAACAGCTAAATACTATCCTTCAATCTGCCTCAACAGGCCTGTGGCAGGAGTTAGCACATGAGTCAATAATAGGCAAGAGAATATATTTTTTTTAATTGTGGTACTTTGACAGGAAATTGGCTGTTGGATCTAAGGTTTCCGCGGCGTTTCTCCATATGAGTCACGGCTTTCGGGCGTTCCTCCGCGTTGTGTTGTCCATGGGTGGCAACAATTTCTCCAGCCATCCTGCTGGCGTCTTCAGATCAGTAGACTTCAGGCGAAGTCAGGACTTCTGACCTGAAGACGCCAAAAGGGTGGTTGGAGAAACTGTCGTAACCTATGGACAACACAACACGGAGGAACGCCCGAAAGCCGAGACACAGATAGAGAATTGATCGCCTGAGTCCCAACAAGAATTTACTAAAAGCTTTCCAGGGGAAAACGAACTCTAATTCCCACCCAATCGGTAAGATCTCTCTAATTTGATCAATTCTGTGAGACGTGGAAATATAGGGCGGTCTTAATAACACCTTCCCCGTGTCGCTCTGAAATAAATGAGTTCTTAATAACCAAGAAAACTAAGACTAGGACAGAGCCTCAGAGTGTCTAGCGGTTCCAAGCCTTAATCGTATGAAAGCCGTTTTTTGGCCTGATGAACCTAAATTTCAGGAGATACCATTCGAAAAGTGCTCAAAATGAATGACTTTTCTCTCCCTCGAGATCAATGCAAGACGGCTGCTCGCTCTGGCGAAAGCGAGGAAATGGCATCCTTGGGCCGGTAGCCAACTCGACTGCATGGGAAGACCCAAGTCACGGCCATTTCAAAGCGGAAATCCACATGCAAAGAGAGCTATTGGATGCACTGGATGTTGGCAAAACAACACGTAGGTAGCTGGAAATTGACTGACTCGGACAGGAAATGCGAAATTTTACGCGTGGCATTACACATGTAGGCCTTTTTAGCGTATCGATGGCCATTGTTGTTGCTGTAAACCCAAAATCTAATGGAGTACAATCCAGTTAATTGGGTCACATCGGGAGCGGTACACTTCGCCGAATTTATGCGAAGAATTCCATAAAAATCCATTTGCTAAAATCTATTGAAATGTTACATGTTATTTGAAAAAAAGGCAAATTTGTTTAGTTTCATATTTTTTTAAAGTATTGCCGCGAAGAAATACTATCATTGCAAAGATATTTTTTTCTATAATCAAGCGAATAATTTAGAGGGTAAAATATTTTCTGAATCATCATTGTACTCGTAAATCAACGCACAAGCACAGGTAAGAGAGACTATGACGAGCGTAGGGTTAGTTTTGCGGAGAGCGACGCCCAACCAAACACTCCCTAGTGATTAAAAAATTGTGCATCTTCACCCAAGCATTTGGCAAACACATTCCATGAGTGGTCCTTTCAAAATATTCCTGCCCCATATAACCGGAGAAAAATTCAAGGTAATTCCTAAGGTCTATCCTGTTCTTGGAGATATTCCCCAAGTAGTGCCCGGTTGCTCTTGTATCTGGCGATGTCATGTAACAATGGTTAACAGCTATGGTACATACAACTATGGAAAAGTTTACTGAGAAGTACAAGAATAAAATTGTGGACAAGTTTACTCAAGTACACGGATGCCAGTGAGGAAATGTTTACTCAGAAGTACCAGAATACAATAGTAACTTTGTCGACCTAAAATGCTAACATTTTTCCAATGCGTAAAACTTTTTTGCGACAAAGAGCTATGCAACTCAGAAGTTAGTATCTTTAATTTAAAGAAAACTCACTCAGAAGGTGCTCGGGTGCGCGGAACAGTTAGCTTAAATGAATAATGCAGATGGAGGCCCTCGCATGGCCCCTGGGCCTCGGCGGGATTTCCCAACCGCCCGCCCTAGCCAGTCCGCCCCTGGAAATAATATTCTGTCCTTCACACGGGATGCACTTTCTAATTAATTGAATATTATAATATATAATATTATAATATAATGTCTATAGACAAGTGGATCAGTAAAATTTTGAAAAATAGTAACTTTAAAGAAAGACCGTGAAAATTTCTGTTTCATGAGGTAAACTGGCGGAGGAATTGATCGCACCATAGTTCAACATTGACCACCGAGCCTTGATTTATCGTCGCCAATTAATGTGACTGGTTTAGACCCTCGGACACGGATAATTTCGCAGCGGATGTGTCACGTCGTCTGTTCTCCATAACTGGCACGGGTGAAGCGACGTATTTTTTTGTCGCATGTAAATCCGTGGGTCAGTAAATGAGGTCAGATACGCCGCGTTCTCCCTGACCCCCGGGGTCACGGTTTGACGACCGCTGATCCGGATTACGACGCGACGTTGGTTGCGTGAGGGCAGAGGGCGGACGAAGGGCGGGCGGATGCGATTTGGGAGTAGTACCTGCAGAGGGCGGGCGATTCCCTCTCCCCCGTTAATGATCGCGAACCCAAAACTGATGACGGATTTATTCCGAAATCGATTCTCGCCTTCATTCAAATCGAACCGACTCGCAAGGTCAAATGCCAACGTGGTACACTATAAACGACTTTCTCGCTACAAATTTTATTCGTCGATGTGGGAAATTCTTAAGATTCTTTGTCGACGATTTCAATAGGGTGGTTTCCTATAATTTTTTTATTGCCTAAATCGAAAGATTATTACTCCTAGGATACGTATTTCACGCTTTTAGATTTTTAAATGACGATATCTATTTTTCGCGATTAAATGAAAAGTGAAAATTTTCAATAGCGCGAAAACGCGACGGCTAAGTAGGAATGCTGGGAAAACTCCGTGTAGCGTATTTCTGGTTCCAGCTGTCGCCTTGTGAGGTGACCTTGGGCGAGGCTTTGAGCGCTGATACGACGCAGGCTGCTAGCAGGTAGCGCTTGGCTTAAATAAGGATTATTATTACCCCATCACACGAAGGAAACTTACCGAACTTAGGTAGTTTTAATGGGTCATTATTAAGAGATGTTTCCCTGAGCTCTGTGCCTCATTCATGCATTGGTAATCTCAGACAATGTAAAACTCCTATCTACTCGTATAGAAACTAGGAAAAACTGTGACGTCACGTGGAGTGGCAATGCATGGGCGCCTATATGGCCTTTTTTAAATGAAAATAAAAATTGACCATTGCCATTCGTCTAAACTGGGATTTGTAAAACCAAATAATTTGTATATTATGAATACACTAATGGAGGGTAGCGAATCGCAATCAATGCATTTCGTTTTCTTTGATGAAGGAAACTACCCTATTGTATATTCAATGATCATACAAATAAATCAAAAATGCAAGTATAAGTAAATATTAGCGGACTCGACTCGGTGTAAACCCCTTACCGTAGGAGTTGAAGGAATAAAAACTTTTCTTTTCCCACATGGTAATTTATTTTGTCCGACCGTGGTTTCGTTACTGCGTAACATTTTCAATGTCTTTGAGGGTCAAGGTTAACCTTCAAAATGTTGAGTTGTAACGGAACCACTGTCGGAGAAAAATAAACTACCATGTGGAAAAAACTAAGTTTCTTTCCCTCTACTCCTACGAAAAATCAATAATCAATCAATAAATGTACATACGTCCAAATGTACCAGTTTAATCATAACTTTCCTTACAAAAAATCTATGACTGTGAAATTTCCTAAATAATGGCATGATGTTGTACGACAAGTGGCTTTTATTTTATGGAAGAACGTCTGCAATCACTTTTCTAAAAAATCGCATTTTTTTCCAAATTTTACACTCGATGAGGCATTGCCTCATCGAGTGTAAAATTCATCATCATCATTCATTCATCATTGAGGCATGTGCTAACGTCATGTCGTTGAGTTGAATCTTTGCCGGTATCATTTGTAGACCATTTGGAAATCTTGAGGAGGATACCCGTCAAATACTGTGGAAATAATATTTCCCGTGTACAGTCGAATTCAAAAGTATGGCAACGAATGAAGCGGCGCCGCTTACGCCGCAGTTTTGAAATCGAGTTTCGGTATTTTCTATTGTACCAGTAGGAGGGAAATTTGTGTAATATTCCGACCTCCCGAAATAGTTTTTTTCAACATCATTGAAGCGATATGAGCAGCGGTTAACATAACATAAATTGTGCAGCTCATGCTAGATTACAAATCCACCTTCAGGACTTCAATTTAATTTCTCTCGTAAATTGGCCGATCCGTCGAAGTATACTGCCTATCTTACAATTAACGCTGAAGTTTTTCTATGAAAATTAGCGAAAATAGCATATTTATAAAATATCCATCGTATTATCACTGCAAATAATGCCACTGCGTGTTATATTTCAGTTCGATTTAGTGACACTAGAAGACAGGTACGTACGTTTGGAAAGGTCGTTATGAGAAACGGTTGGAATCAATGAGTGAGTTGCCATAGTGATAAATCAGAGGGTTCTCCACAGTAGCAACACGAATGTGGTGGTTCGCACCTCTTCGAAATATTTTTTTCAGATACATATTATGGCACTAACATATTTTTCTTATCAACTTTAACGCATATTAACAACCACTGCTGTATTTATAAAATTTTAAATGGGGAAAATTCATTTCTTGTTTTCCGCGGATATCGTCGTTCGTTTTTATCGAAACCTCAATGCACGAGTGATATGAAAATATTTCAGTCAGGTATTCCTCTTCATCAAGTCCTTTTTCGTATCACCCGAATGTTCTATCGTTTTCAGTAATATGTAGACACTCACGGGACCCACTTAATTGATGGGTCCGGGTCGATAAAAACTTGAAAGGTTGGCACATGAAGCAACCTGCATCATTTGCCCTCACGGCTTCAAGAGCCGACGGGGATGGACGCGGAAGCGACTGAGCTACCGAACCTGGAGTCAAACTCCAGGGGAAAATGCCCCATCGAAATTAAGGTCAGCAGATGGAATGCACTGAGGTAATTCACGTCCCCTCAGACGTGGGGCCGTCGGAGTGTTTTCTTTCAGGCTCCGTGTTGAGGCTTTTCCTACCTTTAGATTCATATTTGGACTCACCGTTTACCTCTTAGGGTACTCGCATATTGAGGAGGTAGCGATGGAGGTGGAGATAGAGGTAGAGATGGATATTGAGGTGGAGGTAGAGGTAGTATCGCATAGTAAAGAGGTTTACGCACGCAGTTTTCCCATTGCCTCGATCACTAGCCAATCTTTCACCGTGTGGCATCAGGTATAATGGTTATTTGCATAGTTGTAACATTTTTACAATGTTAAGCGATAGTAGTGGTGATGATGACGACATGTTATCAGCATGTTAGTGGTAGCTGACTGGTCGTTAAGTAATCGCGAATTCAGTGCTCATGCCATAAATCAAGCGCGACAAGATGAGGAAGAATATCACCATCTGTATTTGCAACTTAAGTATTACCCAGACAAATTTCAGGAAAACATTAGGATATCACATGAAACCCGTAACACACAATGTATTTGTGTTACCTCGAGGTACCGCGACCTCTACCTACCTCTATCTCCACCTCTTCACTATGCGAGTACCCTTAAGGCTCTCAAATACTCTAGTGGCTCCATAGCAGAGTGGGGATATACTATTCGCGGAAGTTACCGTAGAGTTCTGAGAGGGATCAAGTGCGAAGTAGTCATATTTTTTCCAATTTTAAAAGACGCTTTCTTAACATCAACATATTCTAGTAGATGATTAAAAAATTAAACGATTTCCAGCCGATAACAAATGCTGAGATAATAGTGATCCCAAAGGAAGGGGGATGACATTAGTCCACTTTCAGAGGCATGTCCAGAGTCAGTTTGCCCACTGATTTTCATGTCACGACCCAGCTCTCCACAAACTATGTAATTTACAAGGCGTGCCACAATCAAAGTAGAGAGACAAAGTTGGACTTTCTGGAGCAGCTTGAAATTTATATGGCATGTAGAAACAATGCAAGTGTGGTAAATAACCTTTCGTAACCTTCCCACTCCTCAACCTTACTGTCGTATCTCCTCGAATTCAACTCAAACATGTCAGCCCTTTGTCCCTGAGAAAGCTATCCGATTTCTCCCCTCCCCTATTCCTAACCACCACCTCCAAAAAATTGTACAAATTAGCTCGTAACGTGTGTAATTCTACCTGGAAACCGACACACTTATAAAAAAATAATTGGAATAGATTGCAATATCATATGCAGCATTGTGACAGGTGAAATAATCATAGACAACGTTTGTGTTCTGCACAGATTTTTCTTTACCGACCCAGGCTTAAACAAATTATGCAATTTAAAAGGATTGAAATTAAAATGACAAAATTGTTAAATGACATGAACTTAAAAATAATATGCTTTGTCGAAACCTGGGTTGACTAAAAAAATCTGTGGACCATATAAACGTTTTGGCAATATGCTCACGTTGCCTTAAATTGTGATGATGCTTTTCATTCAAGATTTGCATCTGCAGCCATCGAGGGGAAAAAATATGGTCAACACAACACGCTGCGAACTAAAATTCGTTATTGCCTTCTGAAAGACAGAAGACTGCAGGAAAATAAATTCTAAAGTTCTAAGAGGCATCAATACAACTGAATAATCATAAAATACATTGAACACACAATGCATAACTCAAACCATGCAAACGAGCCAAAATGGCTCCATTCCCATGATAGTGGACTAATGTTACCCTCCTTCCTCTGGGATCACTATTATCAACATCTGTTATAGGCTGGAAATCTGCTGGGAAGTCTCCAAAAATGACACAGGGGGCGTGAGGGAGCTTCTCTTCCGCGTGGCAACGCTCCAAGCGAGCAAGCTTCGCACTACTATCAAAGTAATAACGGCCACTCTGTCACGGAGTATTGCACGCATGGACAGCCTGAATCTTGAGACTCCGTTTTGTCAAGTGAGACAGGGGCACATCTAGGAATTAAGGCTAGGGGGGTTTCAGGCGCAACTAATACTGGGGGGCTTGGGGGTATTGCATACCCGCCAGGGTAAGCGGGAGGTGCGGGGGCCCTCCACCAGAAATTTTTAAGATGAATGGTTCAAAATGGTGATTTTTACGGTCTTCTGAGCCATATTTTATTAATCCTCACATTGTTCTATAAGCAATATTAATCCAATTAAGTAAAATACATTTAATTTCTCTGAGCTCTGGGGGAGGTTTTATCCCCCAAAACCCCCCCTCGCTGCGCCACTGAAGTGAGACGGCGATGAATAACGACACAGGCAGCCCGTGGCGCCGACTCCATGTGGCCTGATGGGGCCCGAGACCCCCTAAAAAATTTGTTGCTGCGGGGGAAGAAAAGATGTCAGACCTGTCGAGTTATCGAGAGTCGAGTTTTCAGGGTTCTTATGCTGATCATATGACTCTTCTAAAATGCTTTAAAACCCTTTATTCTTCGAATTTCTCGGGGCAACACCTCCAGTATGGGCCTCCGCAATATTTTTTATAAGTCGGCAGCCCTGCAGTCAGCATCAACTTCAACTCAATAACAACCCCAAAGTGTGTATAAAATTAGTAATGGTATTTGACGAGAGTTAATCCTTTACCATATGAGCATTAAAAACAATTTCTCGCCTCCTTATACTTTTTATTTTACAGTTACCAACTGTAAAATAAAAAGTATAATAAACCGCTGGGTAAAATCAAGGTTTGAGGTTAAGGTGCTTTCACAGTTCTGCGTTGCCTAGACGCGACGATAGCTCCCGCCTCATCGGGAAATTTTGCCCTTCACAGCTCTGCGTTGCGAAAACAAATCAAAGGCAAAAAGCGTCGGCTCCTAAAAATCGGCCTGGGAGCATATCATCTTATGATTTCGAGCCAAACGCACAATACATATGTTGTTTTGTGCATTTTTACGCAATTTCATTTCTTAAAATATTCTTCTTAACTATAAATAGCATTTGAAGTTAATATGGCGACCATAATGCCGATAATCATGCATGTAATGATGGCCCTTGCCTATGCATTATTATGATCTTTAAATTTTATTTCCTAACTCGGAATATTTGAAAAATAGCTAATTACATACACTCAGTGAACATGAGTAACGTGGAATGTTACCAGGAATATTTATTAATGATAACTGTTGTTCAAACAGATTGTCCTAGTCATGTTATCTAAATAGCTCCAACTGAGTATTCATGAGGGCACAATTATTAGATATCAATTGGAATTTAAACGACCGTAGTCACCAACCAGGAGCTCTCACGCTGTATTTAGCTTGTGAAACAATTGGCGGGTATATGTTATACTAATCTATGCTCCGCAATGATTGTAATCTAATTTAGAGATATCATTTATCTTATGTTTAGGAAAGATAAGAAATATCTATGCTTAACACCTCAAATTAATAGTAAATAATGAAATAAATAACATGTTGTTGGATTTCTCTACATGGAGGCGGCATTACGCCGGCAATTTCGGAATTTGTTTTTGTTTATGGGAAGGCAAAATTTGCTTGCGGGGCGGGAGCTCTCGTGGCGTCGACGCAACGCAGAGCTGTGAAGGCACCCTAATCTGCCACCATATCCTGGAGTCCTCACGGTCTTCTCTCCTCAACCCTCCGAGCCAAAGGCTCCCTCCCGAAATCCGACCGCACTGACAGCAGTTTCAACTTTTGAAACTACAAAATGCAACAAAATATAATTGCCTGCATTGTATTCCCGCCATCAAGGACGTTTTTGAACCGTGTTTCTGCGATAAAAAATTAACTATTTCGTTACCTTTGCTAAAAAGGTGATTATGCGGCTGCATCTGGTTGCGCATTATCTTTGTGATTTTTAAAGGCACCCATCTACAATTTGTTTTACGCATTGGGCTAGCTTCCGAAAAAGTTCCACAGGCTGCTTCCAGGTAGGTAGCTGCGGCAGTCTTACGCTACGCTACGCTGAAAATTCGCGGACTGTAGCTGAAGTTTCCAGCGGCTGTCTACTGCTAGCTGTCTACTGAGAAGTTCTGCACTTTTGATGCTTTCTTTTGTTTTATTTTCGCGGTGTGATCATGGCAGTGTCGTAAGCTAGATTAAGCGGGGGTTGGGAATGTGGGAAGGGATAAGGGCAGTCTTGGGGGCTTTGTGCTTATCGTATGGTGATGAGGTATAATCCCAAAGAGATGTTAGAGGTTCATTGTTCGTAGCAGGGAAGGATTTCTCGAACCGGGGAGGATATTATTTCAAAAGGTGCGGCAGTCTAAGGCCCCTTGCACACACACCGATTTTGGACGGCCGGTAAAATGCCGCCCGATATTTTACCGGCGAAGCGATGCTTGCACACACGACGGATTTTTACCGGTCAAACGATAAGTTGCTATGTTTTTGAGCCGGCGCGCCGTGGCGCCGCTGATCCACAGTGACAATGGCCGGCAGCTAACCGGCATTTTGCCGGTGCCGGTGCGTGATCGGTGCGTGTGCAAGCTCCCCATGCCCTTCCATTGTTCACTATTGGAATGTGGACGGCCGATATTTTACCGGCCGCCCACAACCGGTGTGTGTGCAAGGGGACTTAATCGCGAAGGACTTGCGATTCCACTCTTGTATTGTGGAGCCGCGCAATCTTTCACAAGTCTATTTGGGAAGACTGAATATAGACTAAGAAACCAATGGAGTATTCGAGGATCTCATGAAAGGTCATAAGTTACAAAAAAGTAATAAAAGCAATGCAAATCTTTTATCGCTAATTTGATGTGCGAATGAAAAATAATTTTATTTTCAAACGCTGATAACCTCCGTTTTTTTTCGAGCTGCCCATCACCACTTTACGCACCTGTCCTTTATTGATTGTGAGACGGAAACGCCCCCTATGTTGAATGCAGTGCAGTCTGATTTCCTCAAGCGATTAATACTCTCAATTTATCTCGCACCTACTTCCCACACTCATTTTCTTGTTCGAGGAATAAAAATGTAGGATAAAAACTATTTTTATCAACAGTACATGACAAAAATTATCAGTTTTTCCGCATTAGCATAAATTACATACTCATACACTGCTATGCTGACTTTTTTTCGTTTATTTTTTTACATTTACGTCTATATCATTTCTTAATCCTCAATCACTCATGCAAAAATATATTTTTAATTTTTTCATCGATAAAAAATGGCTCTTGCCATGGATACGCACAGGCTATGGGTATATACAGAAAAAAAAAGAAGCAGCGTTAATCAGGTACAAATATCGAAAACTCAGGTTCCAGTTTTTTTAGAAAAACCAAATGGTAAAAAATGATTGCATCGGAGGGAAGTCATATGTAAAAATAAATAGAAAAGCGCAGTGCTTCAAATATTTAATGCTATGAGATAATATTGTAATTTAACACATAACATTATAAGCAATATGAGGGTCGAAAATTTTTATGCCACCCAGAGACACATCCATCATGAAAAATAATCCACATTGAACAAAAAAATCGAGCATAAAAAATCACTGTCAGAAATATCATTGTCACTGCAAAGTACTTGAGGGCAAGGTAAAAATGATGTTACTCTTATAATATATGTTAAGGCAATTACAATGGAAGATACATTTTAAAGTTGATCAACTCTTCAAAGAAGACAGAATAAATTAAATAACACAGCAGCAACATTCACAGGAGGATAAAACTTGATGTATTAGAACACATAAACTACATTTAGGCACAATATATAGATATTGCAAAAGCCAAATATACCATAATGAAATCAGAAATATTATCCTCAAACGTATTTCAATAGAAGGTACGAAAAAATACACAAGGAAATCAGTAAGGGAAGTCCGGTAGAGATGCCCCACCTAAGGAAATGTCTTCATATCTATGACTGAGGTAATAGTAAGAATGTAGGACTTAGCGATATAATACAACATTTATTGATTATTAACAATATACGAACAAATTTCGATTAAAAAATATTCACCCCAAAATATTTTAACTTTTCCATAAATATGCATTTGGCCATCTCTCTTAACTGTCCGGGTGAGACGCCCCACCTCCTCGGGAGAGATGCCCCATGCAGCTCAAGCTGAATTCAATCTTAATTAAACTTGTTATATGATAACACATTCAAAATAACTTAAATTTATTATATTAATATAATTTTTAAACACATTTTGAAGCAGCGTTTGTAAAAGGATTGTTCTAAATTGCATGATTTCAGAGAAAATAATCTTTAAATATTGCACTGAAACTCGTTTATGTACTAATGAATGACAACAATAGAAATAATAATATTTTACAGGAGCTTCTTAACAATACAAAAAAATTGTTTAAAACGTTGCTCTTCTTTTTTTCCTCGATAAGTTTGGTTCTACATTTATTCCCTGAGATTTCCGTAAATTGTGCATGACTCGTGCAGACAATGATCGCAATTGCAACATTTGATCAAGTCTACTGTTAATTTTGTGGTAAAATAGTTATCCTCACATTCCAAAAATCTGTTCTGGTCATCATCAATGATCAGTTTTTCCTAATTCTTTTCCAAATTTACTATTTTTGAAGCGCTTTATTTTTTACTCTTCGCCCTCATCTTTCCTTATTTTACGTGTTCGCCGAACGTCAGTACTTTCGCTGTATGTATCAATTTTCTCGAATTTATTTCGAAGGTGGTGAATGGTTATATTTGATTCAACGGTTTAGTAGGTGCCATTTTAGAATTC
The DNA here is from genome assembly GCF_921293095.1 of Ischnura elegans. Classification (NCBI taxonomy): domain Eukaryota; kingdom Metazoa; phylum Arthropoda; class Insecta; order Odonata; family Coenagrionidae; genus Ischnura; species Ischnura elegans. Next base: position 107,586,529 of record NC_060253.1, on the reverse strand, counting down.
TGATGATCCTTTGACGGCTTAAAAGTTGCTTAAAGGCTTCTCTGGATGTCCCAGGCATTGAACTAGGGTCATGTACTCCGGACAGTTGCTTAGAGCTTTGGGTTTCTATCGCTATTATTCCATCACTTATGTTGAAGATGTGTTAAGGTAATGTTGATGGGTCCATAAGAAATATGTCTATCTCCCCGAAGCCAGAACTTGGTCGGAGTCCATTCAGAGTCTGAAAATTTCTTTTTCGGTCAGACGCCTTTGAACATTAATGAGGAAGAACTTGCTCTTCAGCGTTGCAGCACGCAATCACGGTGTTGTTTTTTTCTCTCTCCATAGATTATCAGAATCTGAACATCTTTAGCACCTTTTGCGGATAAAATATTCCCTAGGACGTTATTTAGCCGACAACCACACTCGTCCATATTGTAGGCGTTGGCCGGCCTGGTAAAGAAATCATTCTCCTGAAATAATTCTGAGAGTATTTTAGAGAAGTGACTAATGCTTTCTCTATTCATACCTTCACCCATAGCAGTTGACAACCCTTAAGGCTGCCTAGCACTAAGTTCTGGATTTTTTAAAATGAATTAAGCCACTCACAACCCGGCATCTTCAGTTCTACATTGAAGGACAAGCTTTTCAGCAAATTGATAGGCTATTGATATACCTACTAGTCTCTCGATCAGGTGCAAACCCAGACTTTTCCAGGCGTTGATTATGACTGACGAGACGCTTTTCCTGCTCCATGCCAAATGGACCTAAAGCTTTGCTTGCATTACCCTACGGCTGCATCGGCGATGAGTCCGAGCGGGGACTAGAAGTACCTCGCAGCCTCACTTATTCCGCTATCACCAACTTTAAGCCTCGTGAGAGAATCTTTAAATTGCTATTCGGCATTATCGAAAGTGAAAAGATAAAAAACAATCGATTGAATCACTCAAGTGAGCGATGATCGACAACAACTAAACGAACGACTTAGTCAATCACTAATGGATATGGGATTTAAATAATACGCAGGTCAGAAGGAGGCAGTGCTGAGAAGAGAGATGTGTCTGCTGCAACAAGTGATTACCTTGAGAAGATGACAATGAATCTGTTGCGAATGGTTGTATCATTATTTATATTCTTGCCAAGGAGGCTTAGCTGATTTGTTTATGCTTGAGGCAATAAGTCATGGACTAAGATTGTAAAGGGCATTGCATAAAAAGCTTTAATAAACTGATTCGATAATCGTGGAGATCGTCTCCATACCCATCTCCACAAATCAGACTGTATCAAAGCAATTAAAAAATTAGGAGGCACTTTAGCACTCTTCTATTTACTAATATTACTTCTATCCAGTGGCGGATCTAGGATAAGAACAAGGGGGCGGCTAAGTGGGGTTAAAACTTCCAGCAGTAGTGGGGGTCGGAAAAAATTACCATTCTATCTAGCGTAAGTTGGATACTCAAGGGGGGGCTGCAGCCCCCCCTTGCGTATCCCATTTACCCCACCCCATATATCCCCCCGATAAATCAGCCACTGTCTCTATCGTATTGGTTATAATCAATTGAAAACAATACAGGTAGGGCAATACAGGTAGGCTATACCTTAAGATAGCACTGGGGCATCTATCCCGAGGAGAGGTGGGGCGTCTCTCCTTTCAGTACGGGAGAGTTGCCCTTACAGCCAGCGTGCCAACACATGATCTAAGATGACTTGTCACTGCTCTCGGGCATTTGATAAAGATGCTGCTACAAGTTTTCACCCGTTAATTCAAAGTATTCAAACATTTTAAGTGATGCTGACCGGAACCATTATGCTCTTTCTTATAGCAGAGCGGATATTTCGGAGTACTCAGTTGAAATGATGTTCTAAAGTAGCGTAAAAAAATCGAATCACCGCGAAACTCATGCAGCCTGTCTTTAGTTGTCCAACTAATTGACGGACATCATCAGCAGAGCAATCTGATTGTTCTTTTTCAAACTACTACGATTGGGGCATCTCTCCCGGTGGGGCATCTCACCCGGACTTACCTTATAAACAAAAAAAAATCATTCTATCAAAACATGGAATAAAAATTTGTCGCCATAAATTTTACAAGAGCAAATGAAATCCTCATTATTCGATATTACGCTAGGGTAACACTCTGCTTTCGCCAGAGGAAATTCATATGCCGCCATGAGTTTGCAGATAGAAATAATTGCATTACATTATCAATTAAATAGTATAGACTTTCCTCTGTTACTCCCCCTCCCCAAGTTGAGGGAGCAGTGTGGGTTTGAGGGGGGAGGTAGGGTGGGAAGGGACTTTTAGGAAAGGATGGGATAGTTAGTGTTAGTACTATTACTTCTACTAATACAACAAGCAGACTCTCTCAGATAAGTCACTCACTCACATCAAGCAACATGCAGCATTCACACAACTACAATTCAGTGCATAGCAAGTCCCTATCGCAGCGGCCATAGAGGTTTAAAAATAATGCTCCTAGCTAAGGCACGTTTGTCGAAGGCATAAAAACTAAATATGCACTATCTAACGTCCTGGTAGATAAGCCACGCATGCTGGCGACCTAAGTACTAAGTCGGTACAACCTAATATCCTAGTAGATCGATTCCTACTCTCCTGCCTAAATCATACGAAGTGCTGTAAAAAACATCAAATTACAAAAAATAAATAATAAAGCACACATCAAAAAAATAGAACACACGCATAGTCCACACTCCACAGATGAATAACACGACTCCACGCCTTCTGCTTCATTTCTTCAATCTTGGGTTCTTCAGTTCGATGCATCTCGTGCTCAGGTAAATGCAACTTTCCGCAATGCCGCCTGTTGCAAAAAAAGCATCAAATGTACTAACAAGATAAAATTTCGCGTCGCTATTTGCTCCCCGGCAAAATAAATTTGTTTCGTACAGAAATATATTACGGTAGACAGGACTAGTTAGGATTGAATGATGAAATTGAAATCGATTCATTTATCATTTTATGGGACTTACTATACTTGAAGTTATCTGATAAATTGATTCTAAATTGTATGTGAAAATATATTTCGCGTGTATGAAGTTCTAGCACATCGACTGCCTGCATATTTCATAAAACTTATTTCACTTATTAATTAATTTCATCATAAGTTAAATTGCGTCATAATTTTTATTTATGATTTAATTTTAATAATAAGTTTCTGAAGAAAATAGAACAAAATGTATCGTTATAAGTCAGTGAAGGGTTACTGTAAATCAAATAAATTTCAATGTTCATAATGAAGGCAAACAATGAAATACTTTTTTTAAACCGAAAGAGGGGATGAATTGTGTATATTTGGATGGAGAATATTTAAAGGTGGAAGATGCAAATAGGACATTGTTGCTAGAATAGCAGAGATGAGTGGAGCATTCCACAAAAAGAAATATCTAGTTACAGCGGGAAATTTGATGCATAGAAGCAAGGAAACGATTTATCCCAACTTAAATTATGCTCCTATACAATGTATGGAACTGGTATAGAAGGATGTGAGAGAGGAAATGAACATAGATGTGAAAAGATTAACTGACGGTAAAATGATGTGGTGAGTTACATCAAACAGTTCTTAGGATTGCTGACCAGAGATGATAATTGATGACCTTTACTTTGAATTTGAGTATAAACAAAATAAGGAAAAATTTTCCATCATTTTCCATTTTCGGAAATGTACATCTCTAAATAATATACCAACTTACGAGTGATAGATTGATTTTTCAACCAAAATTTTGCTTAGAGAATAATATTCTACTATTACTGGCTTGATATTAATATGACTAGTAAATATTGAATATCAATTATAAAGGCATAACGCTATGAAGGAGTAATGGTGATCCAATTCTATAAGCATGGTTTGCTCTACCTTAATATATCAGCAGAGTAATGTCTTTAAATTTCATTTGAAGGGCCTAAACATATGTTTCAGTAGAAATGAAAATAATTTCACTCCATTTCTATCTTGAGGTAACTCCATTCTTAGTGTTTCATTTCTTAGTGTTATCATAAACTAGATAGAGTCTTCCACTCTTCAAATCCAGCAATGACTTGATTCTGTGGAGAGGTAGGATTAGTAGGAACATACAAAAAATGAAAAAAATAGCACTAAAAATCCCCAAAGCCTCCCATACACTCCACGACAATATACAGGGAAACCTCCGAACTTAAACCAAGTGAAAAGTCCCACTTCTGTACGCTGCAATAGATTAGCTAGCATGCCAAACTTTTGTTTAAAAGGCTAAAATTGACGCACGCGTATTATAACCTAGCCTTACGTTACGCAAATTGTTCGGCCCTAAGGGCCAAAATCTAGGCTAGGCTAGGCCACTTTCACGGTCTTCTTGTTGCAATCCTCGTCTGTCTTATTTTCTTCAAATCTCGCGATGAATTGATTCTGTGGGGAGGTAGGATTAGTACGCACATACAAAAATATGCATAACACTTCCCTCATATCCCTCCCCAAAACAAAACTAAAATGCAAATATTAAGAAAAGAACAAAAGAAAAACAAATCATCAAAGTACACAAGAAAAATTAACCTACATTTCCTTATGAGCTCATATTCTAAATAAACCATACTAATTTTTATTAGGCCTCAAATTTTGTATTAATTTCTTCAGCGCTTTTTTCGTCATTGATTCAACCTTTTACTTTTTTTATTGACGTGATTTGAATTTTATTAGTTATCATAACTTCTGACTAGTTGCAACCAATTCACCATTGAGTACCCATTATTTACCCTTCGAGCCGATTTTGACTCTTTTCATTTCGTCAATTCAAAGAACTCGTCACTTATGGACGCCATGTGTGCCTTAATGTATCAGTTCATACCTTGTGTTATTTGTGTATAAATGTAACATTCATGTGTGAAAAATGTGTGAACTTAATCCTAGAGCACAGCGCAAAAAATATCACTCATTAGCAAAAGACACCAATTGATGAACTGCATATAAGACTCTCATTGAGGACTAATTTCTTCGTTCCTTCTTTTTAGCCCAACACTTGAATTTCACTTGGCAGTGCTTCGAAGACACTTTTTCCCTAAATTTCACTCTGGAAAGAAATGAAAAGAAAATTACAGTCAGTTCGTAAGTTCGAAATGGGCCACAGGAACAGGAATTCATCACATACAAACTTTGCTATCCTATGGCTCAAAATATTAGAAAATTATGGGTAAGTCAAAAGAAAAATCTACGGAACCATCTCTGCGATGAATGAAATTAATACAGGTGGCATAAAAGAACGACGAGGATATGTCAAATAAATATACCATTTCATTTTTATATATCTAATATCATACATTTGATCAATTTTGAATTATTTGGGTTTTACCACTTTCCGGGGAAATGTCAGGGTTCAAAACATAAGCAAAGTGTGAATCGAATGACAGAAAATTCTTGGGGAAAATACCGAATCAACAAGAAATTAATATTTTTTTTAATACCCAGGCATTGATCATCATTTCCTTAGGACCAGCGAAATAAACAACAACCGTGCAAAATAATTGTAAACCATAAAAAAATTATCGAAAAAGCCGTTAGCTTGGAATATATCTGATTACCACAATTTAAATTTAATATGGTTGGGTTTAAATTAAACCAAAATTAGCGATAAAATCAAGTCAACAGTTCATTCATAGCGTGCTGACCTGTTGTGAATTAAATTATTGAAAATTATCAATTTTCAACGGCAGATTTTATTAACTCTAGCTGGGTGAATCGCTCATTCAATATATGCTGTTTTACAACCTGCGTTGCATTCAAAAAGTGAAAAAATAAGCGTAAAATACGCTCAAACGCGTATTGTAATCAGGAACTATCTTCCGGATAGCGGATGGCGGGTCAACCTCTGGATAAAGAGGTTAGATGCGATTTAAGCGAGTTTCCTTGTCGAATAAGCATTCGTGCACAAAAAGCGGCGGTATTCTGAGGTGTTATGGATCTCTCCCTGTGCATATTGACCATCTAAATTATACATTAAGCCTGAAAAGATGCCGTGACTTGGCGACGGGAGGCTGCCAACAATTATACCTACCATAACCTGGGGGAGAGGGCAGTAGCTCTTCTTCATATGAGTGAAGGTGGAGACCACAGTGGCCACCACAGCGACACTCATTTCACGGCAGGAATGATAACATTTACTTAAACGTCTGTAGTACTGCGATGTGGAAGGCAAGGGTAAATCGCAACAGTACCAAGAGTAGTCGCAACTAATCCATTCATTTCTAAATATCAGACATGGAATTCTCTCAGGTGAAATATTCCGGATAACATACATTTCAACTAGACTACGTTTTAGTGAAGCAGAGGTTAAGGAACCAGATAAAGGCCTGCATAACCTATCCTGGTGCAGATATCGTCAGTGGTCATAATCTAGTAATGATGAAATGCCATCTGAAATTAAATAAATTAGTGAAGAACGCATGGCTATTAGAGAACCTAAAGCAGCCCAAAAATCAACAGGCCTTTCAATAACTATTGGAGAGCAAGGCAATATTAACTGAGAAATCAGTGAAGGAGCTGAAAAATTAACAAAATTGGGATTATAAAGGCCGCTAGGGAAGATCTAGGGAGGAGAGAATTAGTCAATAAAAAGCCATGGATCATGGATAAAATCCTAGACCTAATTGAAGAAAGGAGAAAGTATAAGAATGCGAATACTGAGGAAGGACAGGCTGGCTACAAGAGAATTAAGGACGACATTAATTGCAAAGCAAGGAAAGCATGGATGATGAACATATACGAGGATGTGAAACATAATCTCGTACGAAGGAAAGTGGAAGCGGCCAGTAGAATAGTGAGGAACCATTTAAAGGAACGAAAGAAAATATGTAATAGTATAAGGGATATGCATGTAAATACTTTAAAACGAAGAACAAAGTGAAAGGATGGTAAAAAATACCGGGTGGAGTTATATAACGGAACAAACTCAGCTGAAAATTATCGAAGAAAAAAATGAAGTAGGAAAGGTTGACTTGGGAGCCAGTATCTCTAGATCGAGATTTGACGCTGCAATAATAGACCTCCGAAAGAATGAGACTCGAGAAATAGATGCTTCGGTATCAGAGCTAAATAAATGTGCAGAAGAAATGGCTAAAAAAAAACGTACAAAACCATCAAACATCTACTCAACAAGAGACATCCCTAGTGACTTATAATTATTCCTGTTCCCAAAAATACGAAAGCAGAGAAGTAAAGTAAGAAAGAAAAACCGTATGACCAACTGTTTGACGACTCATTCTTCGAAGATACTGACGAGAGTCATATACAGGAGAATTGAACGCAGTGAAGGAGAATTCCTCGATGATGGCCATTTCCGATTTAGGAAAAGCAAAGGCACAAGAGAAGCAATTTTGGCTCTGGAGCTTCTCATAGACAAGAAAATAGAGTAGAACAAACTGACTTTTATAGCATTTGCCGACTTAAAGAACGCCTTTAGTGACGTGGAATGGAAATTGACGATTAGAATTCAGAAATAAACTGGAGTGCTCTACACTTTTCGTAGAATTGTGCACATTTTGTATAAAAACCAAGCAGCTGCGTAGAAAATTCGGACACAACTGTGCAGAATCAAGAATCCGAAAAGGAGTGAGACAAGGGTGTGCCCTGTCCAACGTAATTTTTAATGTTTAAATCGAGAAAGCAATCAATTAAATCAAGCGGAAGGCTTTGAATGTTAATTTTCACGGAGAAAGAATTGGTATGCTGCGATTTGCTGACGACATAGCAGTCAAAGTTGAGTCAGGGAATGCTTAGAAGAAGATTTTGACAAATATGGAAAGAAAAGTGGCCAGATATAAGCTGAAAATCGACAAAATGAAGACTAAGATATTAGTTGGCAGCAAAAGAGAGGAGGCTAAGACAAAGATTAACCCAGGAAAGCATAAGCTTGAAGAGGAGAAAGAGTGTTCTTACTTGCGAAGCAGAATTACCAACGATGGACGAGGCAAAAAAGCAATAGTCAGTAGAATACATCAGGCGAAGAGAGCTTTCTTCATGAAGAAGAGTCTTCTTACGACTGAGAATACAAGCATAGAAGTAAGGAGACAATTCAACAGATGCTACGTATGGAGCATGTGTCGCTATGGGAGCGAGGCTTGGACGTAGGCAGCAGTTGAGGGGTCAAGAGTGGAAACATTCGAAATGCGGTGCAACCGAATGATGACAAACGGATGGATGGATAATCCAATGGATCGACCGAGTAGGTAATGATGAAGTTCTTACAAGAGTGGGAGGAAAGAGAGAAGTCTTCTGAAAACACTAAGGAGAAGACGGGACAGCTTAGTTGGCCTGTTGAAAACAATCATCGAACAACAAGGGGAAGGGAAGGGCAAGGGATTACCCGAATGAGTTACATAGGACAGGTTATAAATGATGTAAAAGAGAAGAAACACGTCGCTATGAAAAGGCTAGCGGATGGGAGAGAGGAATGGAGAGCTGCGTCGAACCAATCTTAGGATTTTTGACTGATGATGAGGATGAACAGATTCACTGCTATCAAAAATGTCACAAATCTCAATGAATTGGTCCAAATAATGAGATTTATCTTTTAACACCGATTTCATCTTGAAGTCACTTGAATAAATTGCCACAAATCCAGTTGACCAAGTCTAGCTAACATTTATTTAAAAAATAACACAAAAAAACCGAGTAATTTGACGCTTATTTTGCAAGCTTATAAACGCCACGGGTAACTTTTAGAATCACTAATGGCAAGCAAAAAAATGGAATAATTCATAGGATGGGCAGAGGCAAGAGGTATTGCATCGCTCTCCACGAGACATCATCAAATAATATTGAATTGTAATCACTCATAATTTAACGTGACGAACGAAAATAGCGTCTTCCTATCCGGACTACAGTTTCTTATGAATTCCTCATGATTTCCGACTTGAGAATAATCGTCACGTAGTATTAAACCAGTAGTATATCTGATTTTTGATGACATATGGCATCTAAAGCATAATGAAAAATCGTCAATTTCATCATTCCAGAAGAAATTATGTCCTCGAACTTCACAGGTTTTTTTTAGGTCTGTTGTCAAAATGTTACGCAAAAAAAGAGAAGATCGATGCATGGGAATATTTAAAACTATATAAAATACTTTTCATAAAGTGAGTAGCATTGACTTACCTACCACATTTTTCCCAGGCTTCCCCTTCCATGTGACCTCATCGCAACTACCCACAAAACCCCACCAATTTCACGGAAATGATCCACTACTCCAATACTACTCGAAAACCTGAAATGAATTAAAACGAAGACCAAATTAGAGGATGGAAAAAAGCAGGAAAATATTAAAGTTAACATAGAGCACTGCTTAAGGATGGTGATGAAATGAGAAGCTATGACGGGGATCCATGCCATCGACCTCAAAAGAGAAACATTTGGAAGATAGGAAATCCCGAATGGACTGTTATATATCCAATGTTGGGCGCCAAGGCTTTCTCATTTCTTCATAAAGCGAGAGCAACTCTCATCAAATTTAATTACCAATTATTATAGAGCGGTTGTATAGGAGGACGTTAATTCAAATCGAGTAAAGCTGGAAATGAAGCATATTTGCTTTATCGCAACGAAATAAGCAGATTGCAATTATCTAGACCTAAATTTAAAATGAAGTGAGAAACTATATCGAAAGCATTAAAAAAAGCACACATGAAAGTCGAATGAGGGTTGATGATTAGCAGCTAAAATCAATCACTGCGACATAATGTTGACACGCCAGTGCCCTCATAATCAGAAACGAAACAGTGCGATAGATACGATTCACTATTCACCAGCTTCCATTAGCACCCTGCTTTAGCAGCCACAGTGAATTTAATAATCTGTTCGGCCTTCGTAGAAAGGTGAGTGCAAGTTATTAAAAGTAAACTACCACATAGCCATAAGAACATATTCTAGCAAAATAAACGTTCAATTTAGCACAATTGAAAACAGGTTGGAACACGATAAGAATGATAGAACTACTCGCAGGTTACGTACACTCTTCAAATTCAGACGCTCAAGATCGAAATGAAATTAATCAGAGGTAACACATACTACACTCCAAAAACTATCACGTACGCACTAATTAAAAGAGGATAGAACCAGTGAAATAATAGAGTAATAGTCACATTAAATCTCTCAGGCAGCGAATACGCACTGAAATCTGATCCATTGCCGAAATACCTACCTAACACGGAATAAGTTATTTTGGCACGAAATCCAGTGAAAGAAAGATAAAAGCATGAACATTTAAAACCGATTAAATGCCTCCCTATCGCAGGCTTTCTTTAAAACACTGCGCGATTTTTAACATTAGCCCATTCCCGACATCGTACTGAATGCTTGGTAAACGTGAAGATCGACGGCATATTAAAAATTGTTTTTTTTTTCTAGCTGATAGTCACTTTTATAACGATTACCTAATAAATTCGAATAAATCGTACTTGCAATTGACCCTCGACATAGGGAATTGAAAATGCATGGATAATAGCATGAAACGCATCGCCAAAAGAATAGGTCTGGTACTCACCTCTTACCCCCAAGACAGCTTGCCGCGAAGTGAAGTCCAGAGGGAGGGGCTTCTGACACACTCGGCCACATGACGTGTAGCTGTGACGTCACGGTAAATTCGAACCGTTTTATGTATAAAGCATTAAAATGCCTAAAAACCACTAAATATCATTTATTTGTAGTTATTTGAATTTTTCCAATACATTTTTTTACTAAATAGTGGTATTATACATAATTATAAAAACTATATCCCACGGAAAACCATTTCTACGAGGGAAGACAATCTGTGGTAAAGATGGCGCTTCGTACACGGCACGAAATTTCGTAAATAGTCGACGGCCACAGTACACGTGGAACAATATTCCAGAATATTCCAAACATATTCGAAGGTCAGTACGATTGCAGAAGACGTCATCGCATTTCTTTTAGAAAATAGAACAGTCAGCCGACCTTCTTGAAGCCTGCATTCAACTGTTTCTTCCAATCCATCACCTCCCCTACCCTCCTTCGCAACACACCCCTATTCCCTCGCCAACCGTCCTTTCCGTGAAATCATATTTGTGCGAGTTTAAAATATTTGTCAGGAACACTTCAGCCGTTTATTCATTGAAGTCACCGTGTCATTAATATTATATTGTATATGTATATATTATTATCCGTGGGAACGAGTATAGAGAGCGATTAATACAATATATCAACAGAAATACGAAGAAAATACGCAGCCATATCGAAGGTACGTGTGAATATGTGATTGACATTACGGAGTTATAATCTACACAGGGTATAATTGTAATTTTGATTTGTTTGGGACTATATAAATGAAAAAAATATCCGTCGATTACATGGTTTATTGTGTAAAATATTGCCTATGATTGTGAATAGCGGAGAATGCGAATAGATACAGCGGAGTTTGGGAACGATAAGAACATTAGTAATCACATCATGCGGTAAGTACAAAAATGTGAAGTGTAACTCTGTTCGCATTTGTGCATGAAATGCAATTGAGTCTATTTCTTCTTAAGTAGACTTAATTGCATTCATCACTTCTGTTCTTTTGGCCATCGATGTATAAAAGCAATTGCGGATTTAATGCTTGAGACCAAAATTGCAGGGAAGCAACTTTAATCATTTAGCAGCTTACATTCAATTCAAGGCTCGTATTCGTCTCTTAGTGATACTACCGGCTATTTCTTCTTCGCATGTACGTGGAATATCGGTGATAAAGAATTACATTCTAAAATATGGAAATATTGCACTCATTTCCTAAATTAATGTCGACTGCGTGTGTACCTACATATACATTATTCCCTGCGAGCCACCTCTATGGTGTTGGGCGTGTAGCCTTTGTTACTCTCATAATGCCTGTCCTATATTCAATCGCGCATATAATTCCGTAAGATACAAGTAAATTATTAAAATATAAACATAAAAACCTCATCAGTGCCAACACAGAACTTTCAATGCCAGCGAAGATCAAAATTCTAATGGCGTAGGTTTAAAGACCAATGGAATATGACATAATGAAAGACGATAAAGTCTGTATAATTATTCCATTAGTATTTCATGTGAACGTTGATAAGGTTCCATGGATGAAATATAATAAAGGCCTACTAGTGTATATTTTTTCTGTTTATTCGCAGATTCGTTTCCAAGATAGCAATTGCAAACTTGCAGACCATTGCAGAGTGGAGTAAGCTCATGCCGTCGTCGTAATACGTTCCAAAGTGATTTATTACTAGCAACAGTGGTGCCTCTTTTATTAACAAAAGATATAATTTTTCTGCGAAAGGTAATACTTCAAAAAAATACAAGGAGCTCTTTATGGATACGATATCCTTCCGTGAAGCCAGTCTACATGGTTGGTCTTCTCCGACGATTCGTTCTCGAGGTAAGTAATGTCATTTTACCATTTGAATTTGAAAAAAAATTATACCTTCCATAAAGTTATTTACCTTTATTATGCAATAATAGCATTAAAAATGGTATCTTGAAATAGTTTACACATATTTTGTTGTAAATAATTACAAATGAAGGCTACATTTCCCCGAAAATATAGACACAGTAAGAGAAAATTAATTGTGAAATCTAAGCGCCATTAAGAGCTCTGTCTATTAGAGGTTCTGAGGTGCAGTACAGGCGTAAATTATGGGAGAAACCTTTTGAGGTTTAATAAAACGTTGTTTTGGACATAAAAGCGCGTTCATACGGCAATAAAAAGTAATCTGGACATTATTTAGATTATTTCAGCTTCAGCGATCGCCAATTTCATACCGTAGTTACCCTCACCTGTGGCGACTTTCCATTACTTACTGCTTATTAAACGGGCATGAATTTAAATATTCGTCTTTTTCCACGGGAATATTGCTAAATTTTTCGTCCGCAACACGAAAGCGACCGGTCCTCTGCGAGGTTTGCTTACCAGTCTTGCATAAATCAGCCATGCTAGTCATCGAAAAATTGAGGGGAAGATAAGAGTCTTTGAAGGGGCATAGAGTCGTGAGTCTAACGGACTGGGAGCTTCGCTTGGTTGAATGCTCTAATGCAGCGGTTCCCCACCGGTGGTTCGTCGCGTACCCATCAAGGGTACGTGACGAACCAGTTGGGGATACGCCGAAAATAATCGGTAGTGGTGGACGCCAAGAACTATGTATCTCTTAACCAGGAAATATGCACACATATTACATGGGGTATTTAAAACAAAGTTTCTATTTTTACGATTAATTATGTCTGAAAGTACCTCCGACTCGTAGTGAAATACTGTAAATAAATGTGCACGTTACATTTTTGGGGGTACAATATTAGTTACATACATACAGAGGGATTCGGGAGGGAAAAAAAGATTGGGAGCCGCTATTCTAATGTAAACTAAGACGTATTATAGGAATACACCTCGTATGTTTTCTCAGATTTTGCTTCTGTTCCGAAACGCTTCATTATTCGAGACGTCTAAATTCTGTGGAATGCATGAAGAAGGAAGGGATGAGGGGTTTATCAACCTGCACTCCGAGACACTATCATGGAGTTTTAACCGTTATGAATGACAACGCAGAAGAGCGGGTTATATTAACGTGTAAATAAATGCATTGAAGTTTACGAAGATTATTATATATTCCAAGACAGCGTAATTAAACTAAATCGAACCTGTAGCGATCCTTCATTATGTCACACAGAGATAAATATGGTATTAATACCAATTGAAATAATCTGACGATTGAATTTTTTCAAATCAGTCCTTGATACAACAAAATAAAAGACTGTAGCCATATTTAACAGAAATTACAAGTTTTCAGAACGATGCTGACTGATGTAATAGAATTTACAACCTCCTTTATTGTAGAGAGAGATAGGAAAGCCATTTTAAGTCTTAGATAATCATCCAATCACTATTGTCGGTGAAATCGAACTAAGAGCCAGCCAAACAGGGGCTTGACATCACGGCCTCACGCCAGCCACACACATCACATCAATGTTATGCGCACGCAGTGGGAAGAGGGGAGAAGCATATCTATTTCCCCTGCCTAAATATTTTGCTGACACACTTTTTTCGTTATGCGACGTAGATCTATACTCTACCACCCAATTTTCACTCACCCCGTGTCGACTCGGTATGCACATTGTATGTTTTAGAATTTAAGAATTACCAGCCCGTTTTTTTTTAGAGTTTACGAACTGTTTAACCTATAAAGGCCTGGTTACTCGGTACATTAACACGTACAAGCTAATGTACGTTTGCGTGAACGATTTCGGTGGACCGGATCGGAACATGCACGTATGCATGAACCTAATTAGAACAGGTTCTATTTTCCGTTCATGCATTCGCACTAGTGTGATTGTTACACGGTGCATTTTCGTGTTCATTCACGCGTTCATACATTTAGGCATTAACCCGAACGTGCTAATGTATCGTGTTAACATGCCTTAAGAATGGCATATATTTTACAGCGTAAAATATATGACTTAGGAGATTTTGAACGTTGTTTCTTATCCCATGGGACCCTAACTCAACTAAGTATAACCTATGTATAGCAATTTCATTTTTTCACAGAGAAGTATGGGGACAAATATTGCATTTAACATCCATTGATTTAGATTTCATTTTTTCCATTCTATCCCACGGTAGTGCAAAATCAAACACTAAATTCGAAAATTTTACATTTTCAAAAAGACGCCGTCTTGTGTAAAATAATTCACGTCCTCGTCAGAAAAAGTGGGAGCGACATCTAGTTTGGTTTCAAATAATTTTCTGTCAAAATGTTTAAGCGTCACATTGAGTGCAAAAGGAGAAGATTCCCCACCTTTCATCCGATGGTATGTCCATCGGCGGTAGAGCTCAGCTGTCCATCGGCGATTCGGCACAATACACATCATATTCACCAAAACTTCACATTCAACACACTGACCATGAGTTTTTCTATGAAAACTTGACACTTTCATTTCACTATATAGCTCTATGAGCACTCACTCCTGCCTTTGGGTAACGCAGTAGATATATTCACATTATTTTCTTGAGACACGAATTGTGATCACTGTGTGTAACAGATGGCTTGAAAGGAGCGAAGGAACCTTGTTTTTAAGCCTGCATTATCATCCAATCGATTAATTAATTGAATTATTCACAGCTTTCTCGTAAAATCTGTAACACAATAAGTAGTCCTGGAGCTTAAACCAAAAAAATAAATTGCACCGACGGCACTATGCATTCATTTACATGAAAAAAGGAACGGTGACAGCGGAAATGCATGTAATGCATACGGATCTAAGCCATTGTTTGAAACCTGTTTTTATGATAGATTAGCTATCATAAGTTAATGCTTATTTCTGAACAGATTAAATGAAAGGAAACTTGCCTAAAATGGAGGACGAAATTAGAAGAGATTCAGTATTATGATCATACATTCGTAAAAGTTGGGTGATTAAGAGGTAAATTTTCACATACATTTTCGAATCATACATTCTTACATTAATGTGTACGTAGTAATTTATCGCGTAATCAGTCCTTCCTGCAGGATTTAGAGAGTCAAACCCCAAAAATTCGGACTCCACTATACCAAAATGAAGACTGAGGGAAAAACGGTGAACTTCTTCTTACTCCTTGCTGTTAGAAGATGAGTAATTGCTAAAGAGTACAGGTGGTTTTGCTCGGCACAAGAAGCCCAAGGCAGAGTCAAATAGTATTGAACTGATTTTTGGCAACAGTGCATCACGAAGCTACACGGGTGAGTTTCGGTTTAGACGTCATTGGGCTAGCAAAGCAGGGAGTTGGTGGTTAAGGGGAGATAGCAAAAGAGCGCTGACGAGCACGAGGGTAGGGAAAGTGGCTCAGGGCGTCACCAGTTCGCCACCACGCATCAACGCCATCAGTTCAGAAGTTTTAAGCGTGCGCTTTCGCCACATCAATTGGCTGCCTTGTGTTCTATTTAATGCACTCTGGCTATTTTTAAACATCCAGGTGAATACTCAGAATAAGATGACAAAAATTAAAACGTAAAATTACGAGAAATTGATTTCATGTTCCTCGTTTTAAATTAAAACAAATTAAGTTGCATTTTTTCTTTGAGTTGTTCAGGAATCAAGACGCTAAGGTTGATTACCACTAGAGACATTGAATTTCCTTGGTTATTCCTGGGAAATGCAATGTTAATGGAGGGCCAGCTTTTATGGTAAGGAGGTGTCGTTTAGATTGCAACAGGTTTTTGTTGCGGAGGGAAAGCAATTTTTCATCGTTGCTCATATTACAAACCCAATGATGACTCGCGGAAAGAGAATGAAGGTGAAAACCGAATCTCAGAACATTCACAGCACTAAATTTTTGGCGTAGGGCGCCTCACTATCCGAATGCATTCGTGTCGACAGGCTTAAAATTATGGTTTCCGACGAAGGCATGGTGCCAGCCTCGGTGGCGGTGGGGTAAAGTCCTCGCCTGCTAAACCGTAGGTTCGAATTCGAATAATTATAGAGACCAAATAGCAAGCGAAAATATTTTTCAGAATACTATTAGTGATTTAGCTATTTGCCACGGAAAGAGCTGTCGATTTTTGGACATTTTACATTAATTTTAGGAATTATAACTATTTTAAGTAATAGTTTTTAGAGACATTTTGATAAAGACTTGATCTCATACTGGTTATCATTGACGCAACTAAAGATTTCACAGCAAAAATTAAGGAAATTTATTTTTAGCAGATCGTCGCGCAAAGGCCTTTCATGGGAGTCTCTAAGTCTCGAAACTTTGTCTCCAAACTCTGCTCTCTGAACCAGCCATCCAAACCAGTCATACCAGAAGATAGAGGAATATCTGGATCTGGAAATCCAGGGGAAGTTGATGCTGAGGCATAAACTGCAGTGTTAAGTATCTACTCCACTTTTCACATACATGAAAACTCTATCTCCCGCCAAGACCTCATCGTACCATGTCTTTCCCCTCCTTGACTTGCAATGGCTTGCCTGAACTGTTGATCACACCACTTGGCTGTGTCTCCATTCAGAAGATAGAGGAGAAGAAACCCGGTGGTACGCCGTTTCCTCCAACCCCATATTGGACGACGAGAACTGTTACAGAGTTTTCCTGTCAACGCGGATGCTTCCTGGGAAAATAGGGTAGTTTCCTTAATCAAAGAAAACGAAAAGCATTGATTGCGATTCGTTACCGACCATTAGCGTATTCACATTATACAAATTATTTGGCTTTAGAAATCCCAGTTTAGACGAATGGTAATGGTCAATTTTAACAGCATTTGAAAAAGGCCAGATTGGCGCCCATGCGATGCCACTCCACGTGACGTCACAGGGACCTAGTTTCTATACGAGTAGATAGGAGTTTTACATTGTCTGAGATTACCAATGCATGCATGAGGCACAGAGCTCAGGGAAACATCTTTTAATAATCACACATTAAAACTGCCTATGGTCGGAAGGTTCCCTTCGTTTGATAAGGTATTAATAATCCTTATTTAAGCCAAGCGCTACCAGCTAGCAGGGTACTCTGCTATCTGCTAGCATCTTGCGTAGTATCAGCGCTCGAAGCCTCGCCCCAAGGTCACCTCACCCGGCGGCAGGGGGAACCAGAACGACGTCACACAGGGTTTTCCCAGCATTCATACTTAGCCGTCGCGTTTTCGCGAGCCTGAAAGTTTTCACATTTCGTTTAATCGCGAAAATTAGATATCGTCATTCGAAAATCTAAAAGTGTGAAAGGACAACTCCAGGAGTAATGATCTTTCGATTTAGGCACTAAAAAAATTATAGGAAACCACTCTATTGGACTGTTGGGGCTGACCGGGATCTTTCGGGTTTTTTTCAGCTCCGAAGTAACCCCCTCCTTCGGTACAATTTCCCCTCCACCCTCGAACTCCGTCTTGTTCCGGTTTCTCTCTCTCTCACATATCGGCATTCGACGCAGAAGCATCGCTCGGCGATTCTCAACTTACTTTTGGTGCTGACGTACTCTCCTTTTGTACTTAATTTATGTATTGTTTAAGGTTCGTTTTTAATATCATTTGTTATTATCGACATGCTTGTCAAACTTATTGAATATTTTCATATGCTAGTTTATTTTATCATGTCATGTAATTTTTGACGCAAATGTTTCTCGTGGTGGTTATTATTCCTGTTTTGAGGGTTTTTCCCTTGCCTAGTCAGTGACAGACGAAAGGAGTTCCCATTGTCTGGGCTTACGTTATGAATAGGGTGGTTTCCTATTATTTTTTTATTGCCTACATCGAAAAATTATTACTCCTGGAGTACGTATTTCACGCTTTTATATTTTTCGCGATTAAATGAAAATTGAAAAATTTCAAGCGCGCGAAAACGTGACGGCCAAGTATGAATGCTAAGAAACGCCCGTGTGACGTCATTCTGGCTCCGGCTGCCGCCGTGTGAGGCCACCTTGGTTCGACGCCACGAGCGCCGAAACGATGCAGGCTGCTAGCAAGTAGCGTAGAGTATCCAGCTTGCACGTAGCGCTTGACTGAAATATTGATTATTAATACCTTAACAAACGAAGGAAACTTTCCGACCTTTGGCAATTTTAATAAGTGATTATTAAGAGATGTTTCCCTGAGCTCTGTGCCTCTTGCATCCATTGGTAATCTCAGATGATGCATAAGTCCTATCTACTCGTATAGCATATAGGTCCCTGTGACGTCATGTGGTGTGGAATCGCATGGGCGCCAATCTGGTCTTTTTCAAATGAGGTTAAAATTGACCATTACCATTCGTCTAAACTGGGATTACTAAAACCAAATAATTTTTATATTATGAATACGCTAATGGTGGGTTACGAATCCCAATCAATGCCTTTCGTTTTATTTGATGAAGGAAACTACCCTATTGCCAAGATTTGACAACGTAACGCCACAATAATAGCAGTTGAAGATAGAAAGCATAGATGAGAATTGATCACAAACGGCTATTTAATGAGTGACCTCCCAAGGAAGCTCACTCGTAAAAATTAATATATATTATAAATACTAAATGTATTAAGTAAACAGTTACAACAACAAATTTTTTCTGAATTTGTTACCTTAAATTGGCAATACATTTTCGTTGATAGACTTTCGATTCAATACGACCTCCAACGTAAACCAATTACGACTCTGGAAGTGTTTTCACAACCATAATCCCTGCTGGCCACGCGACAGCTTTATTATTGTTGTTAATTTAAGATAAGGAGTAAATTGTAGTTGCTCTGCAGGGAAATAAATAAATTTCCTATCGCTAAATACGGATTGACGACGATCTTGAATAGGAAATGCTAGGAAATAAGTCGGAGATGAAGGCCAGGAAGGAGGCGCATAGGTCGAGGAATGCAAACGAGTACTGGTATCGCCAAGTCATTGCATTGCTCACTCGTTTCCTCATTCACATCTCCCAACTGAGTAAGAGTTGTCACATGAAGTGGTGCATTTCCTAAATGCTAGTTAAAGCAATGCAGCACAGATACTCGCGCAAAAATTAGCCTCTGCAACTCTGACCCATAGAATGAAAATGGCAGTCAAGACGACAGGGTAGTTTCCTTCATCAAAGAAAACGAAATGCATTGATTGCTATTCGTTACCCACCATTAGGGTTTTCATTGCATACAAATTATTTGGTTTTAGAAATACCAGTTTAAACGAATGGCAATGGTCAATTTTAACCTCATTTGAAAAAGGCCAGATTGGCGCCTATGCGATTCCACTCCACGTGACGTCACAGGGACCTAGTTTCTACACGAGAGGATAGGAGTTTTACATTGTCTGAGATTACCAATGCATGCATGAGGCACAGAGCTCAGATAAACATCTCTTAATAATCACTTATTAAAATTGCCTAAGGTCGGAGAGTTTCCTTCGTTTGATAAGGTAGTAATTATCCATATTTAAGCCAAGCGCTACCTGCTAGCAGGGTACTAAGCCACCTGCTAGCAGCCTGCGTTTGCAATTCCAAGAACGCATTCCAGGACACCAATTCGCTCATCTCCTACAAGCATATTTGGGTTCTGGCTTCACAGTTTCCGCTCTTCTATTTTCCCCGAGCTAGTCGTAAACGCAATTTTTTAAATGAAAATCTTTCCATTTTGAAGGAGAAGAGTCAGAAAATTCATGCCGATGTATAAGAGAAAAGTTGTGCTCAACAAGAAATCCGTAAGTGGGAGTGTCCGTGTACCACATGCTAGAATTGTATAGTTTAAAATCATTCCATTGGGAAATTGAATTCCGTCCTTAAGTCAGAGGTGCCCGTGAAAAGATATTTCAGTGTATCTATATTTTCATTATATAAATTCAATTCAATTCAATAATTTATTATCGTGAGCCATTTGGCCCATGAGATAATATACAAGTGCACAACAATTAAGTAAAAATCATTTGACAAAGGTTCAAAGAAAAAAAAACACTACATCAAGACAAGTAAATGCAAAAAATAGAGAAAAAAAAACAAAATATAAACCTACACAACCATATACGAACAATTGCATCCCGAATGCGGATACCCGGGTATCTAACCACACAACATTTTCAGACATATTAAATACATTTGAAACAGTATCACAATCTATCCAAAGAAAAATATTCAGGTATAATAGAAAAACGTAGGGCCAATAGGAAATTATATCTTGAATACAGAATATATTCTTCCCTCATCACATCAGTATTCAGTCATGTCAGCATGACTAGTTACTTGGGAATTGCCATGGTAAACCGCTTCCCCTAACAATGTGTCCTCTCTCTCACAATCAGTTATTCAACCCGTAGGTTGTTATGGATACTTGGGGGAGAGTGGTGGCCTAGTCGAGACCTCCACTGCATAAACGCTCAACAATCGCCCACCGAATCAAATCCGCTCATCTAGATAGCCCTTATAGTACTAGAAGAGCGGATTTGATTCATTGGGCGATTGTTGAGCGTTTATGCAATGGAGGTATCGTAGTGGCTAGTGAGAGCTCGGTTGCTGATCGAGGGGCCCCGGGTTCAAATCCCTGAAGCGATGATGAGACGGGGATGATGCAGAGCGCCGAGACGGAGCTTGAAACGTTGGCCGCTATGAAAGAATTAACCCGGTGGGAATCCCGAGAACAGTTTACCCATATTTTTTTCTATTAATGGTCAAAACATCTACGGCCGTATTCATAGATTTCCGCTAAAACACGCTAGTAGGGCGACTAACTTAGTCGGCTACTAAGACCTTTTAGTCGCCTACTAAGATATGGTATTCATGGATTGTATTACGTGAGCTACTAAGAGCTACTGACTTAGTATGCTACTAGCCAGCTCGGCAGCCGATACTCGGTAGTGATTTGGGTTCAACCCGCTAGGCTACGCTTGACAACACTGCATCTGACTCCTCCGTGGCGCGCAAAATTCGTAACACCATCAAACAAAAGAAATTGATTCAGCAAAATGCATTGAAATTTTTACTTCATAATGGATAATTCGATGTGATATCGCATCTCAGACATTTCTTTTGATTGCTGTACACAAAAATTATGCAATACCTTTGGGAAAGGGTAGATTTATGAGTAATACCGAAGCAGTTATTGCTTTACAAACGGCCGTATATTTATTGATCATATACATTGCGTATTGTTTGCACTTCCGATATTTGTTTCCATTAGTGTATGCGTGATTAGTATGGAAAAACATAACTAGCAACGTCAGTATTATACATATATGTATTCGGAAAGCAGAAATACACCTCAGTGTCGGAGTAGAAACGAAAACTTTTGCAATGCAGAAATGAATCGTTATGAAAATAACATTGAGATAAATGTGTGAATGATACACATTTATCACGTTACAAACACCTACGTGCGAGCAATTAGTAACATATGTTTGCAACTCCTAAAATGTTAGTCAAGGAAACAACAATCTGCTTCGCTTCATTTAAATATTTCAAATATTGACAGCGTGCGGAAATATACGGCATATAGTTTACTAGAGGTGGTTGATGTAAAAAACAAAGCATAATTAACGTAACTTGTTTTACTTATTTATTGCAGATCATATCACAAATAGCACTACAACGCACACAACATTTCACTTCACATTTCACGAGCTGTCTTTATGACACTTATAATCCGTACATTCTGAATCAACTGGTTCAATGAAAATCTTGACTCACACTTAATTTAAAACACTATAACGTAACTCTAGTAAACAATGATAATCAGTTTTCCAATCACTCTGCACGCACCAAAAGAATTTGTACTCGTTGACGTTCGAAAGAATTCTTCACATCTCACTTCCCACTCATCACTAATGATTTAGAATCAGTTGATGCTATTTCACATTACCATTACGTAGACAATGAAATAAATAGGCTGAAACAAATTTTTAAACCAGAAATTGTAACATCAAACGAATGAAAATTTATAATCGTTTGCTGTATCCCTAAAGAACAACTGCTTCAAATATGAAACATATCCCCTTCGCAACAGCTAGTAGATACCTTTGATCGAAATGGTTAAACCAGTATGAAAGAAATAAATAATTTTGTCGTAGCTCATACACTCACAAATCACTTCACTTGTCGCTTCACTCTTTACTTCATCGTCTATATGCAATCAATTCACTTAGGGGCGCACTGAATGTACAAATTGTGTTCACTTACACTAGAGGCACAAGTTCACTGCAAGTCGTAGCTTCCTCGCAGCTACGAAAAACTTTCAATTCCTGTCAACAATTACACTACATACGTTGCCTGCCTTACTTGAAGAATGGATTCTCGTATTATATTTTGGCACAAATGCATAAAAAATCTATAACAGTATACAAATAAAACCGGAGTTCGATCATCCACAACGGTCCGCCATATTTAGTAGCTCCCTTAGACAAGGCCGGAGGGCGACTAAGAACCGGCTACTAAGATAGTAGCATACTAAGCTTAGTGGCCCTTACTAACGATCTATAAATACCATTTTGCTAGTATGCTACTACTTAGAACGCTACTTGGGCGTTAGTAGCTTACTAAGGAAACTATGAATACGGCCGCTAGAGTTTATATTTAAGTAAGTATATATACCTACACGTGTCGATATCTTTAATGAGACGCAACATTTTGTCTTCCATCAGTGGGGTAGCCAGGAATTTCGTTCAGGAGGGGGGGGTCAAAAACCAGAGTTAAAAATTTTTGAAAAACAGGGTACTAAGTAGAGGTTTATAAATTAATTTAAACACTTTTCACACTCGAAAAAATTTCCATTGTCAAATAAATCTTTTGTAATTTCATAACTTTTCAATTTTTTTTCTTTTACGAAGGAAAGAAATTGTGTTTTTATATTTGGGGGGGGGGGGGCGGATCCCCCATTGCTCCCCCCTCGCTACGCCACTGGCTTCCATTGACATCCACCCGATTCCACCTTAATTGCGCGAGAACGAGGCAAGGGCAAGGAAAAAGTCGATAACGCTGAATCGTCACTTCAAGGTCCTTCCGTACGTAGGTATTCCCATCACGCCTAGAAACCATGCGTGCGTCAATCCTTTGGAGTACTTCTCGATACGTCGATCATTTTATTAATACTATTGTACTAATGCGGTGCCTTGCCTCTGAACAAATAATATTTTCGTATCGAATCAATGGTTCGCGAGTTCACTTTGTGGAATGGAGACATGATGGAATCAGAGAGACACTTCGTTATATTCCACACAGCAGTGGCGTGACCAGGATTTTAAAATGGGAGGGGATTTACCGAAGATTTCGGGGCCCTTCTGGGGTGTGTGGAAAACACCCCAAGGTAAAAGGGGTCCGAGGGTACGTCCCCGAATATATTGGGATTTTTGATATTAAAAACGTGATTTTTAGCACTAAAATACAGTAATTTTGTACGATTATTTAATAAAATAAAATGAATAAATTGTGTGAGGTAAAAGCTGCAAAGGCTCAAGGGGGTTTGTAACCCGGAAACCCCCGTGGCGCCACTACCATATAGTAAGTATATATTAAAATCTCCACCGGTGTGGACCTTTTCAGGTCATTATTAAGAGATACCAGAAAGGTACAGTGCTATATTGTGCAACCCCTTGATAATTACCTGAAAAGGTAGAAACCGGTCTAGTTTTTAATAAATACTATATGGAATACAACAAAGTTTATTTTTGATTTTACCAAATAAACTTTAATGTCGGAGCTCCAAGGACGCTAAAAAAAAAGTCTTCCAGCACACATCCTAGCGCACTCGGCAATACTGGTGGGCGACAATATCCGATCAGAGAGTAAGCGAGCATTGTGACGTCACGGGAATGATCATCCACCGGGTTTGTGACAAGAAAACCTTCGACAAACACTGACCGCTACCATAGAGTAAGTATATACTTACTCTATGCCGCTACGCAGCAGAAGAGATTTATTTAGATCATATGCGGACATGAAACCACACCAGACTACGAGCTGAAACACTGGGTGAGTTCGGATTGCAGAAAAAATGGAGAATTGTCCGAGGTAAGTCGGATACGGTCGAAATGGTAAAGAGATTACAAAAAAAAGGATACAAAGACTAGTTACGTAGAAGAAGGAAATATATTACGTGTTCCCCATCTGAAGCGTTAAGAAAAGACCATCGAAAATCATTTCATCCATGGTTTCTTAGCGAAAATAAAATGCAGAAATGATCCTTATTTTAATATTACACGAATTGTTACAAGTCGACCATGTGGTTGGAAAAACACAGTAGGAATTCGAAAAGAGGATAGGAATAGATTTGGAGAAGGTGAAATGGAAGTAGGAAAATGACGAAAGTAGAGCAAGGCAAATTGGTAACGATAATGGTGGGGGTAAGAAGCTTCTGGGGAGAAAAAGTAGAAATCTGAAGAGTGAAGAATGTTGAGGTCAGCAATGGGAAGAAGTAAGATGGTAAAACGGAGTTAAGAAAGGAGGAAAAAGGCTCCTTAATTGATTTGATGAGAAGAGGAAGTATGCAGACCAGAGAAACGAAATAGTGCGATGCTTGGGAGGGTTGCAGCCGTTTTAGGATAGATGGGATTGTTCACTCAAATCTTAGTGCTGTCAAGACGTACTTGAACAGCAGATTACGTGATTCTTTGATAGCCGCCGTCGTTCACTGGTTTGATGCTAACAATCCACTTTTCTGTTTCACAACTGACAACATACCAATGTCCTTCGCAGGATAACATAGCCGCATCCTTCACTGGAAGTAAGCATGCTAGTTCCTGTGAAGGATACGGCTAGATATGCAGGAAGTAAGTTGTCTACTTGTCGCGAGTTCCCAATAGTAGGTGGGTGGGAAGATGGAGGGGAACGAATTTATTTTTTGAAATAGAGAAAATTAGAGAGGTCAATATAATTATGAGTCAATAAAGTAAGGAAAACAAAAGACATTTCTACTATAGTCTGTTTCTTATTAAAATCGATTCCAGTTTGTAGACTGATATGTCAGTAAAGCAGGAAGACTTGTAGAAGAAACATGCATCAACAGAAAGCTAGAAATCATATGTATATAGATGTTCATGCTCTATAAAAAGCAAGCCGTGCGTTGATGATTTGACCATGGCCTTGGATTTATTGAAATGCTTTTCTGTTAGAGGGAAGAAAGACCTTTCCGTTCTGAAAAATTTCTCTCCCAATATTAGCTGATGTTATCCGTGCCACTCCAGAAAGGTAACTTTTCCACTTGTATTTAACGCCATATACTTGGAGTTTAAAATTTCTGTCGCAATATAAAAACAATGCTATTTTTTTAGATTTAACTAAGAGTTCCCAAGATATTAAAAAGATAGTATTTCTTAAACAGCAACGGGCATACATATTAAGCACCCCAGCTAATGAATGCCGATTCCCCCCATGATATCACTAGTGTGAAAAGAAGGTTTAAAATCGGACGCCGCCTTCGATTTACACTAAACCTGGCAAAATGTTTAAAAATGTACAGAAAGCGAAGGATACCTGAAAATATGGAAGATGGAGCAGAAAAAGGTAGCAGAGACCAGGCTGGGGTGAAGGAGTTCAAATTCAAAAGAGAGGTGCTTTGGAGTCCATTATGCAGCACTTCTTTCTGCGGCGCAGCTCCCAAAAATTGCGGGAAATAAGAGCTTTTTAATGGACACCAAATCGACTTGTCCTCAGCGTGAAGAAGCGAGCAGCATCGCTCGCTAAACGGTCTTCAACCGATGAATAGCAACGTGGAACGAAGCCTGAAAGATGGAGTCAACAGTTACCATGCACACGCATACTTATTTATATTACCAATATTTCGTATGTAGGTATTAAAGTCAATATTTGATATGTACGTATTAAACATTTGCGAATCAGGAAGTTATTTTTTTCTGCGAGCTAGGTAGTGTGTTGAGCGATGCAGATTTACTGAGTTCACATCGGTCCCAAGAAGTAAGTGTATATGCTATAGCGACATCTTCCAATACAGTGAAGGAATAAGCGAAGTGCACTCGTGTGGAAAATTGGTCCCCCCCAAACGCTTTTTGGGCAAAGAAAGATCTGGAACTTCCCCAGCGAGTAGACTACATAAGTAATAAATAAAAACGAACAAACTTTGTATTAATCCACCAATCTATTTTCCGTGATACGACTAGTTTTGACGCAGCGGCGTCATCCTCAGGTACCTTTTTAGATAGGTAGATTTTCTCGGGTTAGCAGCCGGGTGAATCATTCCTTGATGGCGAGGAACGTGTCTGACATCGAAACTTTGGAGAAAGTATACACTCTCACCCCATTTGAAAACCCGAGATAACCACATTCATCCTTTGGGTAGTTTTCGTTGTATTTTTAAGACGCATATCGTCCGAGGTATGTTCAACAATATCATCAATGTTCATCTCTGCCGTTTTTGCCACGGAAACTTAATGTAGATTTCACGCAAGTATGGGAGGCGTTCCAGTTATGGCTGCGAAGAAAGATGGAGATGGCGAAGTAGGCGGAGAGGAAGAGGAATGGCGAGGTGCTATCCATTGTGGGTGTGGAGAGGTAACTTCTTGCGGTTTCTAGTGAGATACGGAGGAGAGAGAGGGTTTAGATGAAGTAAGTACTGAGCGGGAGGAGGATGTTGAAATCTGGGTAAGAGGGGAAAATGTAGGGTAAGCAAGTTAGGGGATGAAAGAGGATTTTTTGATAGAATGAAAGGTCTTATTGTGAAGTGAAGAAGGAAGCCCGATTTTTGCGGAGAGAAATGCCGTGGTAATTCGCCAAATGCTCCAAGTAAACCTACTCTCATCTGCAGAGAGACAGATAACAATGCATATCTCTCTGTGATGAATCAACCCGTAGATTTGTTTTCAGAAGTCATCTGTGTTCCGTGATCCGCTAGTCATTTTTGGTCGTGATAGTTGATGCAGCCTTTGAACTTTGATTCGTTGGGCAATGCACTTCAGTCTGGGTCGTCCTAGCTCTTCTCCTCTTCCTCTTTGCCTTCCAGAAATGTCTCCATCAATCCATTTTGACGGATTAGACTAATAGTACATTTATTTCTCCTTGCAGTTAAAAATTCCTCAAAAATGAGCTTTCGCTACCAAGCTGTCCAGGACTCTTATCCCTCATGATATATTAAACACTCTAGGGTAGTGCCATAGCTCAAAAGCCTCCATTTTTTTCTTGTCTACGGCTCTTATTACCCTCGTTTCACTAAAGCAAAGTTTTATTCTCGTTTTATTTTCAGAAAAAGAATACTGAGTAGATTCACCCGTATCTATATGCATCTAGTTTTTCTTTATAATATAGGCATCCACATTTACAAAAGGTAAACGTTTGTCTTCTTTTTGAAGGCAATCTAAGCAGCAAGTACTGTGTTTTGTCTATGTCCCCTTATGTTCAAAAAGATATCGTTGATGATATCACGTCGAAAACGATAAAATTTTTATCATCGAAGTGATACCCATTCTAGATCAAAATGTGCAACTTAAATGCCAAAAAGGTGAAACCATTCTGTCTTCAATTTCTGGAAACCACTTGGGAACGTTGCCATGGCAAATATTAAATGGCCGAAGTTTGTCCAGTTATTAATGCTTGACCAGAAAATGTTTCATTGATATCACTTTTTTTATCATCCACGTGAAACCAAATTTGAGTATCCTCAGAGGAATATGAATCATATCAATTTTATATCACATGCCGTATGGAGACCTAAAAGTGATATTGTTGATATAAAATTGATATGTCTTTTAACCCCAGAAATACAGATGATGCAGATTTGGGAAGCGTCGCCTGTTGAATTTTCTACTCTTAATAATAATTTTATCTGTCCATAGAACTGATAGCGTGTGGAGAGATAGAGAGGGTTGGAGATAGGAGGGGAATATTACGGGTAGGAGTTCGTTGTTAGGAGAGGGCGTGGAGAAGCGAGTTTGGGATGGAAGGTGTGTGAGAGGGTGCAGAGGAAGGAAAGGGGAGCAGAAATCGATCCCCGCCATTGAGGAGAGAGGGGAGGGGAGGGTGGGCGGTGGAGGGGGGCGCGAGGGGAAGTGCTCAACTCGGGAAAAAGGGAGGAAGGTTGGAAGCAAGGGGAAGGGAGGGGGCGGCATAAGAGAGGGTGGGGGGGGGCGGTCTCCAATCCTGTGATCACTCACACTTCTCCTTGCAGGTGCGAGAGGAACCCCTGGTGCTTGCTTCATAGACGAAACCACGGCTCCGAACTGACGCATTTAGGGTTGCAAGAAACACTTCATATCTATACGTGTATTAGCCAGAAAATCCTTAGAATATAAAATTGGTTGCCTAAGTTAATAATAATAATAATTAAAAACAATAGACCGGGCATAGTTAAAATAGACAAAATAAAACGGCACACTACCCTCATAGACGTGACAATTCCCTTAAACCATAATGTACAGAAAGTACAATCCACCAAAATAAACAAATATGCAGAACTTGCAGTAGAGATCAAAGCCTTGTGGAAGATGCAGTCAGTAGATACATGCCCAATAGTGATAACAACAACAGGAATCACACCGTGCGAATTTTTACACCAGCTAAAGAAGCTAAACTTGGAGAAAACTCTACCAAAAATACAAAAATCATTCATCCTGGACACCTGTCATATTTTCCGACGGTTCCTTTCAATAGAATAATAACGGAACTATTAACAAAACTTAGTTGAACGTGACCTGGTCCGTTCACTGTGAACAATCCTTGTAAGATAGCAAGAGGGAAAAAGGAAAATAATAATAATTTTCCTTTATTCAGGCGAGGTTGAGACTAACAAATCCCCTCTTCCGCCTAACCCTCGATAGCGTCAATGCAAACATATTAAAAAATGGCAGACATACGTTTACAATACAAAGGATATAAAATATACAGTTTTGTGAAATTTCAAAAATATAAACAATTATATGTGAAAATTTTGTGCAAAAAAGATTTCTGCTTGTGGGAAGAAACATGAGGATAAGGGTGTAATATCCTTCAGCGAAAAATCCCACTACAGGAAAACGCCCACACAAGAAGGGGGCCGTGAAAAACCGGCGAAAATCTACTGAGTAAAAGCTAAAATCGTGTTATTGGTAAAATACAACTAAAAAACTAACAAGTAAGTTGAGATCTAGCGAAAAGTTCTAACAGGAATGATGAAGATTTTGCATGTTTCACTGACACACTTTATTCACTACTCGTCCATAACTTACACTGGACCATTAGCTCAGTTGCTTCGAGCGTAGTGCTGATAACGCGAAGGTCGCGGGTTCGATCCCCCATGAGCCAACTTTTTGCAGGCCCCGATGGCGGTGGGGTAAAGTCCTAGCCTGCCACACAAGAGGTCGCGGGTTCGAGTCCCGCCCGGATAGGTTGTCCCTATACTGGGCATGAATGTTTGTGCCCTTTAGATTGTTAAGTTAAAAAACCCCGATGTACAAGACGTTTTCGGTGGTTCAGGAATAAATAATTTAGTAACTTGTGTTTCTAACCCGGTGACGAGCCTGAGAAGATTTTCACTGCTTACGATTGTATAGCATGGGTTACGTCAGTAATCCATGTGACTTTTCCCCCTTTCTTCATCGAGTTGCTCACTTTCATTGGCATGAGGAGTATTATTTTTCATTCAATCCAAGGATCCAATTGGCGAAACTTGGCATTATTATAAGAAGCTACAGAATAAGGAGTAAAAATTCACTTTGAAAATTCCGCACAAATAATTTCACTTTTAACGATTCCAGAATCGATCCATACATAAAATAAAAAGACATAAATTCAAACAAATGCCCCCTCTACGACCGCCGATAGTATGGAGAAAATTCAATGTAACAATATTGTGTCAATAAAATTGAATGATCACACTGTCATACAACAGTAAATATTCCGCATTACGCGTATATAATATAAAGGTCGCACTGTGATTTTTCTGAACCTGAACTCAATTAGCCATCGATTATAAAACTGGTTGCTCAAGTTTAAATTTAGCGGTACAGTTCTATCACGAATGAGAAAGAGCTTGCAAGTTTCAATGAAATACTTAATTCACCACTCGTCTTTAACTTATGCATAACTTATATTTCTAATCCGGTGACGATCCTGAGAAGATTTTTACCGGTTATGATTGTTTAAAATGGGTTACGTCAGTAGGTAGCTTATGCAACCTTTCCCCTTTTCTGCATATACTTTCTCTCTTCTATTGGCATAAGGTGTATTGATTTTCATTGAATCCATGTGAAACGTACTTGGATGCCCGGGGAGGGATGCGTAGGAGTGTAAAGCTAAAAAATTAAAAGGCACGGTTGAACAGAGTATCAAAAATTTAATAACAAACACAACCGGTCGAATAACAAAAGAAATCACCTTACTGAACTGTGGTGGTGACGATACTAACTAATGACTCAGGGGAAAAAGGCGAGGTAGGAAACAGGGATGTTACCTTGGCTGTAAGAGGTAGCGTTGGTAAAAAAAGAAGGTGCCTTCGGTCGCCTCCCGGGAGCAGCTCTCCTCGCGGCTAAACACTCGACAAGAGCACTTGCAAAATAATGCTCACCGCTCGCGGACAAACATTCCCTCATAAAGGTTTGGCCCCATTTGCCACCACCGATGTTAATAGGCCCCTGCTGACCGGAGGCCAGTCCCTTTTGGGGGAGGATTTCACCACCCGCCAAGCTGCTCGAAAGATAGCGTTGAGTGAGGCACGGCTCATCCTCCCTCTCTTCTCTCAGCTGCTTTTCCTACGATACCTCTTTCAATCAGCAGGAATAACGGGAATTGGAGTGGGTTGCCACAAGCGAGCCACCACAGATCAGGAAATCACAATAAATATACAAGTGACCGTTCAGCGAGGCGAACACAACACAATTACAATTTATTTCAGGCTGTTTTGCCCAAAAAAAATATGTGTGTCTCTATCATACTCCAAAATATGTCCACATTATTTTCAATTCATAACAAACTAACAGAGACATTACCCAAAGGCATATTAACATGCGTGTAAACATGCACGAATTCTTCGTCCTTTTTTTAACTCGAATTACCGAAGCACAAGCAAGATACAAGTTACAAAAAAATAGCTTATTTAATTACAGTGAGAAAAAAAAATTTAACATCAACCCCATTTTTTAACATAACCACAAATATTGGTTATTGACCCAAGGTTTAATTGCGAAAAAAATGTAGAATCATCATTGTCCAAGCCATAAAGAAAACTATTAACAATAACAATGCCTCCTTCAACAAGGTACAACAAAATCACCAAGGAGCAAGAGAACCCGGACAAATTATTTCACCCTTCTCATGACTCAAAATTGAAAAATCAACAAACAGAAAATTTAGAAAAAAATATACGAGAGCGATACGGTTGCGCCTCTTCTCAGACCACCGCCATCTTCGAACCACATCACAACAACAGCCGAAGGAAGGTTGGGAAGACGAGGAAAGTGGGTATTACTGGGAAGGGAGGATTTGAGTCTCTCGTTGGTTGAAGGATTTAATTTGAGACATCTGTGCGTATACTCTCCCGTCTCCACATCCTTCAATTCTACGGTCACAGGGCTGGTAAAGCGGAATATTCGCCATGGTTTGGACCATTTCGGCAGTAATTTTGCTGATTTTTTGTTATGCGAGGAACTCAAGGGGTGTAATTTTCACTCCTTATTCTGTAGCTCCTTATAATAATGCCAACTTTCACCAATTGGATCCTTGGATTGAATGAAAAATAATACTCCTTATGCCAATGAAAGTGAGCAACTCGATGCAGAAAGTGGGAAAGATCACATGGATTACTGACGTAACCCATGTTATACAATCATAAGCAGCGACAATCTTCTCAGGCTCGTCACCGGGTTAGAAATACAAGTTACTAAATTATTTATTTCTGTACCACCGAAAACGTCTTGTACATCGAGTTTTTTTTGCGATACGACCGTTTGGCCTACGTTAAACGGTTGGCCCTTTCGATTCCTATCACAATTTCTAGCTACTATCTTATTAGCGCGTTTCAAGTTGCTAAAGGCCTCGGTCCGCCTTTCCTCGATGCTTTCTCCCCGTTCGGCCTCGGCGACGCTGTCATTGATTGTCCAGCGCATGGCTAAAGGATGATTTAATTTCACCACCCGCCAAGCTGCTCGACCGACAGAGTGAGGCAAGGCTCACATGGATAATTCGTAAAACTTGGCATTACTTTATGGAGCTACTGAATAAGAGATGAAAATTCACTATGTAAATTACACACAAGGGAATCGGGTTGGTGTGCTGTCAAGAGGGTATTCACACCCCATGGATTCGGGTTCGAACTCCGGCATCGGCAGAGAGGTATCCCAATCTCCGCTTGAGTGTTGTACGGAGGACACTTCAAGTGCCACACTCCGTCCGTCGGATGGGACGTGAAGCTGTAGTACTCTTAAATGCCAACGCCTGGTATCTCTCTACCCTTCCTTACCAACCCTTCCCTCATGGCTATCATGACCTAAGCTGTCGATCGCCTCCGCTAAATTCCATATTCACACTTTATTCCCTACCATGAAGACGACAATGCTATGACATTATGGTATATCTTGACAATGACATCGGACTGTTGAAGCCATGGCCAGGGATAAAATATACGAATAGAACATGCCTACAAATTAAATTTTCAATTTTCCATAATTAATATAATTAATCGTTGCGGGCGTAACTTGGTGGAAATCCACAATCGCAGGAATAGAAGGATCAACAACTTTGCTATTTCCACATAGTAATTTATTGACACCGACCATGGTTTCGTTACGGAGTTGCATTATCAAGGTGAAAAATGCAGGTAAATTGACAGTACCTATATATAGCAGAAGGTTGGGTAGGGAAAATGACAATTGAAGGTAGGGAATGGAGGTTGGGTAGTGACAGTGACGCCATACCCAGCTCCAACCCCAACCCTTACCTCCTCCTAACCAACGGCTCCCGGTAAATTTTCCCTACCCAACCTTCTGCTATATTTACTGTCAATTTACCTGCATTTTTCACCTTGATAATGTTACTCTGTAACGAAACCATGGTCGGTGTATATAAATTGCTATGTGGAAATAGCAAAGTTGTTGATCCTTCTACTCCTGCTGTCAATTTTCCCTTCCCGCTCATCCCTCTACCGCTATTTTCTGCGTATTATCCCCGTTCATAACTCAATCAATCCACTTCTTAAACACATTACTTACAATCAACGACGCGTTTAGCCATATTTGAAAATGTCTCGAATGCATCGGAACACGTGGTGCAGTTAAGAGAACAAAGCTTTTTTAGAAGAACCTCTAGAGTCTCTTTCACTCACTTAGCATGTGTGTTGTTTGTAACTTCATTTGCGGATAAAACTGAAAAATTGCGCCTCGCAGACATATTTTTCCACGATCTCTATTCATTGCAAAATGTAGCCTTGTAAATGTGTGCGGAGGAGACTGGAGTAGGTCAAGTGAACGGATAGGAAGGGGAGGTACGAAGACTACATAAGCGTGGGAGGGAGAGGAGAGTTGTATATATATGGGACGCGGAGGAGACAAAGGGTTGGGACGAAGCGAGTGCTGGCCGGGAAGGAGATGTTAAAACTATTAACAGAGGGAATAGTTAGGTAATAGGGGAAGGAGGAAAAGACAATAATTTATTGATAGAATGAAAGCGAATAGCCTTAACTATAAATTCAAGTGAAAAGTTGAATTAGGAAACGAGGGACAGCAGGGACTTTATTCAGTACTTTCTTTTGTGGGGGAGGCACAAATGTCCGACGGGTCTTCTCATATTGAAGATTTAAAAAATACAACAATAGGGTAGTTTCCTTCATCAAAGAAAACGAAAGGCATTGATTGCGATTCGTTGCGACAAAATATTTGGTTTTAGAAATCCCAGTTTAGACGAATGTTAATGGTCATTTTTTACCGCATTTAAAAAAGGCCAGATTAGCGCCCATGCGATGCCACTCCACATGACGTCACAGGGACTTAGTTTCTATACGAGTAGATAGGAGTTTTACATCATCTGAGGTTACCAATGCATGCATGAGGCAGAGAGCTCAGGGAAACATGTCTTAATAATGACCTATTGAAACTGCCTATGGTCGGAAAGTTTCCTTCGTTTGGTAAGGTATTAATAATCCATATTTAAGCCAAGCGCTACCAGCTAGCAGGGTACTCTGCTACCTGCTAGCATCCTGCGTCGTATAAGCGCTCAAAGCCTCGCCCCAACGTCACCTCACACGGCGAAAGTGGGAACCAGAACGACGTCACATGGGGTTTTCCCAGCATTCATACTTAGCCGTCGCGTTTTCGCGAGCCTGAAAATTTTTACTTTTCGTTTAATCGCGAAAAATAGATATCGTTATTAAAAAATCTAAAAGCATGAAATACGTACTCCAGGAGTAATAATCTTTCGATTTGGGAAGTAAAAAAATAATAGGAAACCATCCTATTACTGTAAAAAATATTCTCTTTATTTTGATTTGAAAGTAATTTATATTAAATTAAATGATTGAGACTCCGTAGTACGTAAAATAAAACGAATGTAATGATAGGCGTTTTAAAAACCTTGTGTATTTTTTAAGCGACTGGGGGCGGGGGGGCACGTACCCCTGTGTTCCCCCCCTAAATCCACCAATGATGGACAGTGAGGATGATTCCAGAATCACTACATGTAAATCCACCTTAAACACCGGCAGACTTATATGTATGACTTTATTTCATTCATTTACATAATTAATTTCATACAATTCTAGCACTCCATAAAAGAACTCTTTTGCTGGGAATGGTATCTGAGACATATAGCAGCACAGAAATACAATAATATCTCAGCTAAAAGGCATCTTTATGCTCGTAAAGGTGTTAATTATTACAAAAATATCAAAATCAGTGCACAGTAACAGGAAAATAGAAATCATTGTAACAACTCAATTTTTGGATACTTAAACTGTTTATCATAATATTAGCGCGTGAGATAATGTTCGTCATTACTCGACAAACTGCTATTTAATTATCTTCCTAAATCATAGTAGAGTACGAAAATACAGATGATGCTTGCGGATACATACCAATATCGTATCCAATCGATTCTAAGGTGGAAAAAACAGATTTGATTATGCATAGAAGTTCCTTTAGCAGCCTCGAACTCTAGCGCTTCGGAGAAATTTGAAGTATTAAAGTTTTTGCAAAAAGTGTTCAGAGTAACAAAATTGGCAAAGGCACTTGTACATTACAGCCATATCAGAGCATAAAATGAACGCAATAATGCGCAATTCACATTTTATTGTCGTATTGTATTCCATTAGAGGATTAAAATCAAAGGTCGTTTGGGGATACCTATAATTTTTTCACAAATATTCTAGTCCTATAACGACCTGAATTTCAGATTTTAGGCCAATCAATATTTATAGCTATATATGAATCAACTATTTTTTACGTAGGATATGCGATTATGTAGCAACAAAAAGGACGCGAGAAAAATCCACCCATTAGGTATCACCTCCTCCGCCACCCTGACCTTAAAAAGACCATCGAAAATTTGTCAAGGCACTCATTCCCTGAGGAAGATAGCGGAGAAAGCTGTCGAAGCGTCGCGACGTCTGATTTGACTCCATGCCAAATCTGACCCGCTTTAAGACCGAGAGTGTTTAGGTAATCCGATTTATGAAATATCGTAATCAAATTTGCCAAATTGAGATGAGTTTGATTTCGTATAGGTGGCTAAGAGAAGGCATGAATAAGGAAAAGGAAAATGGCCTAAAGAGGAGAAAGATAACAATGCATAAGCTTCGAATGGGAAAAGACAGTGAATGATTAATTTTCAGACCCTGAACTACTGAAATCGCTGCTTTAGGAATATCCATCCGCCTGAGATAAGGGTCCTGCACTGATTGCCTTTATTTCAGCTTTTTTATCTTATTCACACGATATTTCGCAAGGAAAAAAATAACCCAATAAGCACATCGTGTAATGAGTTTCCTAACTTTCATATCTTTCTATCTACAATATTATTTTCCTCAATTCATTCTCATGACATTCATCACTCCCAAAGTATTATCTTCGATTCATTTTCAAAAGGGATACACATTTTGAAATCTCATTTTGAGGTGAAAGATAATTATTTATTTGCGGGTATTTATTTCATTTTAATAAATTGCGATGGTTGAACAGTAAGTGCTCTTGACAGAGCGGCAACCTAAGTATTGGCCCGAGAAAACTTATCAGAGAAAAGTCTTCGTATTTCTTCCACGAATATTTGCGTAGCAAAGGCAAAAAATCGAAAGGTAATTACTTACAGGTATCTGACAAGGCATGCGCGGAACTGGGTCACAAGGGGTTGACCCGGCTCGCGTGGTCAACGAACATCCGTTTGAAGAGCACTACAAAGCATTTCGTGCTGGTCATTCGCTAGCCACACGAACAACTTCTGATAGCGGTGACTGATCTGATAAGCGATAATATTCAGTGACTCTGAAGACATATCCTTTTAAAAAAGTTTGCGCAAAATCCATACATGTAACAAACACAACCTGCATGATTTTGAAAGAAATTAAAAAATAAAAAGTTGAATTTTAAAAGAGACAAATATTCAAATAGCGCACAACAATTTGATTCGGCAAGGATATATTAGATATCAAAGCATAGAAAGTTGAGGCTACATAAAAAAATTCCCATCAAACAGAAAAAAACCCTCATTCCAGATTTATCCCATCAGCGACGAATTTTGTTTTAAAAACTCAGGTTTCAAAACTATATGTAATTATCAAGGTGAAATAACTCATGGTGAGATCTTATTTATATAATGTTTAGGTGGTGAGGGGTAGGGTAGTATACGTTGGAGAGATAATTGACATAGTTGGTCAAAACCTGGGTCGGTTAATAAATATCTTTGAGCCATACAAACTTTTGTCTATGGTTATTTTACCAGTGATTTTATATATTTTGCTCCAAGTTAATTAAAGATAACCAAGGGTTTTCCAAAACATGGGTTGGTTAACAAAAATATTTGAGCCTTACAAACTTTTTTCTATTGTTATTTTACCCGTGATTATTTATTTTGCTCTAAGTTAATTGAAGATTACCAAGGGTTGTCTGCGGTAGTGATACCTGTCACACAAAAGTGTTACAAACAAAAATTCTTGAAAGTGGCAATTACGGATTCATCTTTCGATTTATCTTCATTTGAAAGCAAACCACAGGAAAAATAAGCTTATTCACACAATATTTGACCTTGCCGGATCGCGTTTGAACATTTTAGGGGTGTTTCGACGAAAGCACCACAAAGCATAAGTTATCAATGAGACAAAGCATCCTGCTTCACGGGGTTGATTATCGATTATCAGCTAAAAATCAAGTTTTTTGTGATAAAAGCTATCATTCTAAATCATAATCGTGCATTCAAATAGGTTATAAATCATTTTAAGTACTATTGACCTCAATCAAATCGCAATATTACTATATTTGAGTTAAGACAGTCTTGTGTAATTAGTGTTATATTTGCATAAGTTATCAATGAGACAAAGTCTCTGATAAGAGGAATGCGCTTGTAAGTCAAGCTCATTTTTTCCGTGATTTCTTCTCAAATGAAACTGCACCAAAAACTCATCCACACCCTCAAGTTTTCTTTTCGCAACCCTACTGTCAGACAGAAAACAAAATATCGTCACATACCCTTAAAATGCTAATTAATGTTGACAGTGATATTGCATAAAAACGAAGTTAGTAACTAAGAGATTGACAAAGAATTGCGAAGGGAATAACAATCATAAAATCTCTAAATTCTATTTTATGGGACCATCATACGGGCAGAAAAAGGGAAAGGGAAAGAGATAGAAGACTGAGAGAGATGAAATGAGAAGGAGTTGCAGATACAGTGGGCTTGATAAAGTTAAAAATGATAGAAGAATGTAGGTGAAGGAATTGGAAAAAGATGTAGTCGACGAGGTAAAAAGGAAGCGACTATTCTGGTTCGGCCTTGCTAATAGGATGAATGGCACCAAATGGGCCAAGCAAATATTGGATTGGAGACCTCCATAAAAACTGAAATGATGAAGGACAATCATGAAAGCTCCTAACTCTATTTAATGGGACCAACATATGGCCAGAAAAACGAAAGTAAGAATATGTAAAACAATGGTTGAAGTTCGATAACACACTCAGCACATTCACCAAGTGTGAATTGGAGACAGGGAATACAGAAAACAATATAAACTGGAGGAATCACAGAAGAGGAATATCATAACAGAGTGGAATGGAAGCTGATTGCGAGTGCAGGAAGACGTCGACCGTGTTAAATAACCTGCTGTACATAAATATTCAGTTAAAATGTCGTCAAATGGTGGGGTAACGAAAGCTCCATCTACGGCTATCAGACCAAATCAGTGAAGAGGATCAGTATGATATCTACGGAATTATATTTACAGCCGCATTTTATTTAGAATTACGCTCGCTTCAGCGTCGGAGAAGCCAAAGAGTTCAAACCTTTCTTCTGTATGTATACCAACCTCCGCATCGCTAACATAGCATACGTACGGTAGGGGGTGAGGGGTTGGCGTCCGATTAGCCCCGTGCGCCCCGATGATTTTGAATCCGATTCGAGATTAAAGACGGTAGAACGGAGACCAGTTTGTACCTAGGGTTTCCCGTGGAGGAAGCACAGGATATTGAATGAAATCAAACGATCCATGAAATGAAGAATAGAACTGAGGAGGCCGCAAACGTCTCTCCTTGGGGTTGGTTCAAAGCCATTGCACGGATCATTACCACAATAAAATTATAGAGTTTCATGATTTCAGATAAATCCATCTCGCTGAGAAATTTTATAACTATCTTATCATAAATTTTCCAGCGTTTTTAACCGATTTTTTAATATCCAGCCCAGTCACAATTTCAACCAAACTCCGAAGCTACATGAAACTGTTTCTGAAATACATAATTATTTAAGAGATGTAATACTCCGATTCTACTATATTTCAAGATCGTAATGGAACAGCATATAGTCATGAAACATTTCTAGTCGCAGGCGGAAGCAATGTGCGCAGAATAAAGGTAACAAATTAATCAACGAATCTAAATCTCAAACAATAAATTTCTCCAGTGCCCTTCTATATGTATAAAAACAAAAAAAAACATAAGCCGTGGGCAGATATATTGAAGGTATTACTGAATTTTACCCTGACAATATCGGAATGTAAGTTTTGAGCCGACACTTACGAAACTAAAATATTTAAATGGCATATAAATTTTGATTATATATCATGAACATTCCACAAAGATAGCAATGATAAACTTCCACCACAATATCCTTACAGCGTAATCCAATATGATACTGATGACACCAAACCATCTCCATATATATTTGATAAATAATGATGAGCTGAAGTAAATCTTCATTATTAATTAGTAACATCAACCGTTTTGTTACTTAAGAAGCCGAATTACCAACGACAGACGAAGCTAGAAAGAAATAGTTTGTAGAATAGCGCAGGCAAAGAGGGCTTTCTACAAAAAGAAGAATCTTCTTGTAGCTGAGAATACAAACATAGAAGTGAGGAAATAATTCATTAGATGCTAAATGTGGAGTATTTTTCTCTATGAAAGCGAGGCTTGGACGTTAACAGCAACAGAGAAGTCAAAAGCGGAAGCATTCGAAGTGTGGTGCTACCGAAGAATGATGAAGACAAAAATGGATCGACCTAGTAGATAACGAAGATGTGCCAAGAGGTGTGGGAGAAAAGAGAAGTCTTCTGTAAACATTAAGCAGAAGGTGGGACAACTAAGTTGGTCACATCATGAGGCATGATGGCCTAATGAAATCAGTCGTATAATGACAGGTGGAAGGGAAGAAGGGCAAGGGGTGGCCCTGAATGAGTCACATTGGTACATTGGATAGGTTACAATTGACGTTAAAGAGAAGAAATGCGTCACTTTGAAAAGGCTAAGGGATGGGAAAGCGGAATGGATAGCAGCGACAAACCAATTGTTAACTCATAATGATGACGATGACAACCCCGGATTTCAAAATCAAATATCAGTGGCATTTCTATAATAAAATTTATTCTTCCTCTATCCTCATTTATTAAGAATTTTGGTTAAGTTAATCTTTCAAGCGTGAGTGCCCTAAAAGTGCCTCTGTACCTTCACGATGTTCTCGTGGTGCACATCTTGAAAACATAAGACTCAACGGGAAGAAGGTTCGAGGAAAATGGGCGAACGGCGAGGGAACGCCGTAATTCCCGACAAGCAGAAGAAACCTCACGAATGCAACACAGGCGTCGTTTTCACAGCGAAACGAAATCGTCGATGAGAGCAAGGGCGCACCCGGACGACACGAAAAGAAAGCTTAATTTCCGATGATCAAAGGCTCTCTTTAAGTCAATCGGCGATTAGATTTAAACTTCTTTAAGACGGTCGAATTTCTTTCAATAGGGTAGTTTCCTTAATCAAAGAAAACGAAAGGCATTGATTGCGATTCGTTACCCACTATTAGTGCATTCATAATATACAAATTATTTGGTTTTAGAAATACCGGTTTAGACGAATGGCAATGGTCAATTTTATCCTCATTTGAAAAAGGCCAGATTGGCGCCCATGCGATGCCACTCCACGTGACGTCACAGGGACCTAGTTCCTATACGAGTAGATAGGAGTTTTATATTGTCTGAGATTACCAATGCATGCATGAGGCACTGAGCTCAGGGAAACATGTCGTGTTAATCACCTATTAAAACTGCCTAAGGTCGGAAAGTTTCCTTCGTTTGTTAAGGTATTAATAATCCTTATTTAAGCCAAGCGCTACCAGCTAGCTGCTAGCATCGTTGCGGTGCTCATGGCGTCGCACGAAGGTGGCCTCACACGGCGGCATCCGGAGCCAGAATGACGTCACACGGGCGTTTCCCAGCATACTTAGCCGTCGCGTTTTCGCGCGCTTGAAAATTTTCACTTTTCATTTAATCGCGAAAAATAGATATCGTCATTATAAATCTAAAAGCGTGAAATACGTACTCCAGGAGTTATAATCTTTCGATTTAGGCAAAAAAATAATAGGAAACCACCCTATTGGCATTACAAAGCATGTGGAATGGGGAAGTAGCGATACTCCGACTCCGACTCGATACGATATAAGAGAACATAATGAGTAAGGATGGACTGAATCCAATTTTTTTTCGGTTCCTAACATAGACCCTCAGTTCCCGTTCATAACGAAGTGATTTATTTTTATTGTTATATTTTGAAAAGACATTAATGAAAATTTGGTATTATGAAAACTACCTAGAATAATATATCTGGATCTACATCTACATAATACCCTGCGAGCCACTTCTATGGTGTTTGGCTGGGGGTGATCAATCACACACAGCATGCAAGAGGATTGCCACATGCACACCACAGAGTCATAGAATGTAACGCATACCTACAAATTATCCTAACTTCCACATTTGTGCAAACGCAAAACTTGCCAGCTAGTCATGAAGGCAATCTGTATGTAAAGCTAATGGAAACGTGCATTAGGAATACATACGTTAGTGGGCTACACTACAAGTTTACTAATTTATTAATAAGTAATAATGCTGCCATTATTGTCTCTTACTTATCGTGGAAAACACGACATTCTGAATCTATAATGCTCTATAGTCTATCTCTC
Organism: Ischnura elegans; assembly: GCF_921293095.1. Taxonomy (NCBI): domain Eukaryota; kingdom Metazoa; phylum Arthropoda; class Insecta; order Odonata; family Coenagrionidae; genus Ischnura; species Ischnura elegans. The sequence continues at coordinate 107,544,585 of NC_060253.1, read as the reverse complement.
TTATTTTTATCACCTCATCTACCGCAATATGTTAGCGTTCGTAAGATATGGCTAATTTCGTCGGAAAATAAACAGCTCTTCAATTCACATAATAGTCTAGTTTTCAGTCTACGATCTGACAGAGATTTCTATCCGAGTTGATCTTAGATGTCAGTAATAGTAACAAGACTATCGAAACGACTTTTCACGTACCTGGATGCTCTCCTTTGCACGCGTTCTTACATCAATTATCTCACTGGAGATAAGTTCCATTAAATCACTCTATTCATGATATGCAACGTAAATTATACTTTGGAAAAGCTTTAAAACCGGGTTTTACATAAAATTTTCGGTAGAAATTCCATTTGATATCGGTCCCGATTCCGGCTCAAATGTAAAGAACCGCTCGAGCCAGAACCCAAGAATCGAATCAACCCATACCTATTGATGAGATCACTTGCCAAATGGTGTGCCAACGATTCTATCTGCACTTGAAAAATTAAAAAAACTTCCACCTCTGAAGGATTCAATGCGACTTGCTCCACTTCATACAAAAAATCGAACGTGGAACTTGCCTATTTTCTTTTAAGTAGAATCGAGATGATCTGCTGATAAGAGTAAAGAAAAATTTTAACATGGTTCTGAAAATTATGATATACCGTGGTAAATTATGGAGGAAAAGATTTCAGCATACAATTGTTTAAGTGGAGAAAATGCGCCAGCGGAGAAGAAATCCTAAAACAGCAAACAACCAACTATGGCACCTGCTGATTCAGTACCAGTAGTAACCCTCAGCATTATCTGGATTTCTTCCCGCTGGCAGGTCCCAAACACCAAAGGTGTCTCCATTTTACCCAGTCCAGTGCTATCTATCTCACTCAGGATAAGTTTTATGACATCACTCTATTGATACAATTTCCCTTTCCCTTTTGCTTACTCGTCAATAATGTTCTTTCATCCCAAAACTCTTTCCAGCACCTCCTCAGTACATTCACTTCACTCTCCCGGACTCCCAAATTAGTAATTAAGTTAAATAATGGGAATACTAATGAAGTTCAAAGTGAATGAATAGGTGCTTGAGGATTCGGAACAGAGCGAAAATGGAAAAATAAAAACTTATAGAGAGGGTAAAAAGGAAATGAACGCAATACTTGGAGAAGCAAGCGAAAGCAAGATAGATGCACCCCTCCTAACCAGCATTAGTCATTTCCTCATGAGAAAACATAAAAGTGATTAAACTCAAGCATTTTCCTTCTACTAAATTCCTTAATGGAATCGCGCATAGTCAATCCATCAAATTCAATTGCAAATCATGCATATAATTCTCCAGAAAGACATTCTGTGAACAATACCGTCATTCCATTACAAGGTTGAATATGTCTGCAACCTGGGAAAACCATTCAAAAATGGAATTCAATTTGGAGCATATTAAGGCGACTATTCAGCAAAAAAAAACTATTTAGCTAACCTCAAAAATACTTTCTTCATTTCTATTCATTACTTGAAAAAGGTCACCGAAAATCGCTTGGATATAGATGAATTTATCCTCGGAACTCTCCATCAACTACATTCCAGAATTATCTCGTTGGTCAAATGTAGATACCAGTTTTTTCAATTTGATTCACAAATTTCAAATCAATAGCAGGGAGATATGTGCTAAAAATCTTGAGAATTAAAACTTTATTCAAGATAATTTTTTTTCAATTAATTCTCGCCACATTAAAGAGCAACTTGAATACTTGAAGGCTGATTTTGACGAATTCTACAAATGCAATATTATGTATCAGTTGGCATTAAAATTTATTCAAACATGATGCAAAATATAAATATCAATATAGTTAAACATATTTTTCACTCATTTATGTAGTAGAGATGAAAAATATATTTTAAGATCAAAACCTGCAAGTGCCTACACTCAGAGCAATCGCGAGAAACGTTTTCCCGCCAATGAGAAGTTAAAATGGAAATAAATCACGATGGAGACAGCCATGTTCAACAGCGAATGTATGTGATGAGAACATTGCGACTTTTCATTTTAGCAGAGGCAAACGATATATTTTATCTTCTCACATTGCAATAAATATTGATATTTGCCAAGCGAGAGAGCGTTTTCCTTGCCAAAGTATTAATAGATGATGCTTTCATCATCAATTAAGTGAAGCAGTTTTGATTTTGGCCAAGAAATCTCATTGAAACGTGTCGGTACAGCGCAATTAAACTTCCTGATGGATGAAAGAATTTTACAAAAGAGGTAGAGACGTCAAGGAGGAAAGTAGAAGCACGGCCCCAGAACTGACGCGTTGTTTGTTGGTTGAAGGAGATAATTCGAGTCGCGTCTCAGATAAGAGACGCCGGAGAGAGAGATAAGGACACTGGTGGACAAGAAGGCGCACAACGAGAAGAGGGGAGGCATGCGCACCGCACGTGAGAACGCAAGGGTTTCCCAGAGTGAAAGAGAAGCTGCGACCAGAAAAACAAAATATCTCCAGCGCAGGCAAAGAGTCTCCCTCGCAAAGAGTGAAGGCTTCCAAGGGTCTCGAATGCTGACTCCATCTTTCGGGTTCCCTCCTGGGTAGAGCTATTTATCGGTTGACGACAGTTTCGCTAGCCAGGGGCGCAGCCAGGAATTAAGGCCGGGGGAGATTTAGGTGCAACTAATACCGGGGTGTGTGGGTGTATGGAATACCCACCAGGATAAGCGGTAGGTGTGAGATTAATAAGTTGCGGAATTTTAAAGATAAACTGTTCAAAATGGTGAGTTTTACGGCTTTCTGAGGGATACTTTATTAATCCTTACACTATTCCATTATTGATATCAATGCAATTAAGCAAAATGGATTAAATTTAAAAATTTCTCTGAGCTCTGGGGGGGGGAGGGAGGTTTATCCCCTAAAACCCTCCCCTCGCTGCGCCACTGTCGCGAGCAATGCCTCTCGCGTCTTCAGGTCGAAGACAAGTTTTATCATTATTTTCGCGTTGAAGGCGCTTACAGAAGCTGTTCCGGTAAACCATCAACAACTACATACTACCCCGCAAGACTCCTGAAAACGCGTGTGCCAGGGATGGGGGGTGTTAGGACACTAGCCGTCTACATGAAATAGGCAAATGCCCAATCAAGAGTACGACTAGCATTTATTAAAGACCTTTACGGTTCGGAGGAAAAACGAATTCGCATGTCTGTCGGTTTGGCTAAATATCTCTTCTGGCGTACTTGGGAATATAGTGCGGCTGTAATATTATGTTCTCCGTGTCGGTCTTAAAGATATCCGTTCTCTATTGTTCAAGCAATCTAAGCCTTGCGCGCAGCCTCCGAGTCTCTAGCGGGTCCCAGCCTAATTTGCGTAACATCTGGGTAAAGCTGTCTGTACACCCGTAGCAATTTTTGACGAATCGTGCAAGCGGTCACGCAAAATTGCGTGACCACGTTCACCCTAATCAGCCAGTTGACAATACAATAATTTTTATGCTCTTTTGTCCCTGTTGTGTTGTTGTAACTGAGTCGTTAGTATTGGCAGAGGCTTAAAAATTCAACTAAGAGAACCCGAATCGAAGGATTTTTTTGACAATTTTATGCATAGGTAATCATAATGTAAAAGGTAAATAAATATTACATGAGAAATGATTTCCCATAAAATGCCGGAAAATATCTTAATAAACCGATCGAATGGTAAGGACTCCTTAAAAGTATTGTGGACGGAAAAGAACAATATTAGAAAAGTTGATAATGGCTTCCGGGTGCAGCTGCGTGTTGCGCTTTGTCGTGCGAGCTTTCGCGACCGTTGCAGGACGCATCATCGGGCGATGATGCGTCCTGCAACGGTCGCGAAAGCTCGCACGACAAAGCGCAACACGCAGCTGCACCCGGAAGCCATTATCAACGATGCCCCTCGCTGCGAAAACCTACGTTCAAAAATATTAGAAAAGGTATGGTATGGTATGGTATTTGGAGGAGGCGTCCGACAGCTGAGGTCATTTGCGCCATGAGGGAAGGGTGTGGAAGGAAGGGTGGAGAGAAACCCGGCGTCGGCGTTAGCCTGCTCTTAACGAAAGGCGCCAAGGGGACCACGGCATAACGTCCCATCCGACGGACGGAGTGTTGCGCTTGAAATGTCCTCCACACAACATTCAAGCAGGGATCGGGCAGTCTCTGAAAATTCTCTGCCACTGCCGGGATTTGAACCCGAACTCGCCGGGTGGGAAGCCAACACTCTAGCCACCGCATATTAGAAAAGAAAACCTAGGAGTTAGACATGGTCGAAGGCAGGAATTGCAAGTATCCACTTAGTAGGAAAGGTCCGATATATTCAGAAATGTACAACCATGAGGAAACATAATTCTTCTCGTTCAACAGGTAAAAATTTAGTAAACATTCTACCTGCTATAATCAACGATATGCCACGTATATATTTTTAAGCATTTAACGTAAATATAAACATCATTTCACACAGAGGAGTAAATTATAGAATGTAACAAATGATATTAAATTTCTCCCTTATCGAACATTGAGCTGGGAGAAATGAAGTAGTTTTTGCGGCCCTCACCACTCACACGGAGGGTTCTGTTGAGCAGTATACGAATAGTGACACTAGGATAGAGACAAAGGGGATAGTGGGTAGGAATGGATTGATAGGCAATAGGGGTAGGGGGAGGGATGATCGTTGAATCAATAGAGGGAGCGGGGAGCTCCGGGGTCCAGGGCAACGGCGGGAGGGGAAAGGGGAAGGGGGTGTGACAAAGGGAGGAGAGACAAAGGGTGGTTGGAGGGGATGAAGGGTCACCGACAGAGCTCTAAAGGGGTTTTGGGACTACTTTGGGGATAAATCCGCAAACCATTTTCTCCACTCACGGTACTCCATTGCATTTGGAAGAGGCGACCGACAGGCCTGGTCATTTACGTCTTGAGGGATAGAAACTCGGCGACGTCACACAGTGGGCTGAAATCGAAAAAAGCTGGGCAAAACCTCAAAAACGATTTTTGGAGTGCGGAATTTGAGGACCCGCTGAGGACTTTTCGCGCTAAGTTCTGCGGATAAGTTCGGAGGAATTTCTGGGGGGGGGTACCGGAAATTTTGGGGGGAGGGGTGCACTAAAAATGCCACAGGTTTTCACTTTAAATTTTTTATGTTTAACTGTGTTTCTACTCTTTATGCATGTTATATTGTGCCACTGTAAATTGGCAAATATGCTGCACGTGGGAAACTTACTAAAGACATAAATAAAAATAAATAAATATAAAAGGCGCCAAGGGGACCACGGCTTAACGCCCTATCCGACGCAAGGAGTGCTGTCCTTGAAGTGCCCTCCGCAAAGCTCTCAAGTACGGATGGGGCAGTCTTAGAAAAGTTTGTGCCACCGCCAGAATTTGAACTCGAGCCTAAGGTGTGGAAAGCTCTAGCCCCACACCTATCCGATCCCCTATACTCAGTGGCGTAGCGTAGCCAAGTTCAGAGGGTCCGGACCCTCCCCCCCCCCCCCCCCCCCCGAAATATGAAAACTCAATAATTTTTCTTCATAAAACAAAACAAAATATTGAAAAATCATAAATTTGCAAAATATTTCTTTAACAAATGAAGTATTTTTCGATTATGAAAAATATTTTATTTAGTTTCAAACCCAATACTTAGCCCCCCGTTTTTCAAAAATTTCCCCTTCCCGGTTTTGGACCCCCCCGAACGAAATTCCTGGCTACACCCCTGCCTATACTCCAATAACTCTCGGATTTCAGCCTGAAGGCTGGCCTTGATGGGTGACGGCAGAGCTCACCCAAAATAGACCTTTGGCGCTTGAATATCATCTTTGTTAATAGTCTTCCTTATAAATTGAGAAAAATTATACCGATTAGCTGGTTCAATGTGTCATTTTATAATTTTATGGCGTTAATTCAAATGAATAATTAAGACCGATAAGACCCAGATAAACCGTGTTTCGTTTGGCATAAATTAAAAATTGGTGACACTTAGTTTTACCATACTGTCAAATCAGGCATAAACTTTAATCACAGAGTTGAAGAGGACATGTTAAGTTTTATAAATAATGTTGATAAATCTAGTTTTGCGGGGTATTTTTATGACTGCAATCCCTATAGCCAGGCGAAGATCGAAAATATGTGCCGGCGAACTATATGCTGAAATTCACCTCTTAGTTGGTTACTAATGCTTGTTCGTATATTTGCGAATTATTTTGGTAACGAAATATTTGATTCACTAAAGTTCACCGAAGTCTCAAACAAATAATACGTGAAGAAACCTGACCAATCGTGTTCACCATCCGAAATTAGAGAAACGCCTATACGCCTTGGGTCCTTTTCGGCTGACGCGCATTCAGGCACGGGAAAAGAACAGACACGTTGCTAAGTAGGTTGGGTGAGGAGTTTAACGCGCATCAGCTGGAGTTTTTCCCCTATGTTGCGATACATCTGCTGAGGAGACCAGGGCCATCTCCTGACGTTGCATTTTTCGTCGTTTTTTTCTCATCTTCACCACCCCAAAAATAGCGCTTTAAGGCCTTCAAAGTGGGGTAACCTAGAAAGTGGGACGGTCACAAACACCCATGCCCCAGATAGGAGAAACAGACCCTGGCGGGACTCGAACCCGCGACCTCCTTAGCAGGCGAGGACTTCACTCCGCCGTCACCGAGATCGGACAGTTATTAAAATATTCTATACATAGTTAAATTTCAAAATATCTGCCAATAATCAGTGATGAATAGGGTAGTTTCCTTCATCAAAGAAAACGAAAGGCATTGATTACGATTCGTTACCAATAGTGCATTCATAATATACAAATTATTTGGTTTTAAAAAATACCGGTTTTTACGAATGGCAATGGTCAATTTTAACCACATTTGAAAAATGCCAGATTAGCGCCCATGCGATACCACTCCACGTGACGTCACAGAGACCTAGTTTCTATACGAGTAGATAGGAGTTTTACATCGTCTGAGATTACCAATGCAGGCATGAGGCACAGAGCTCAGGGAAACATGTCTTAATAATCACCTATTAAAACTGGCTTAGGTCGGAAAGTTTTCTTCGTTTGATAAGGTATTAATAATCCTTATTTAAGCCAATCGCTACCTGCTAGCAGCCTGCATCGTATCAGCGCTCAAAGCCTCGCCCCAAGGTCACCTCACACGGCAACAGCGGGAACCAGAACGACGTCACACGGAGTTTTCCCAGCATTCATACTTAGCCGTCGCGTTTTCGCGCGCTTGAAAATTTGCCTTTTCATTCAGTCGCGAAAAATAGATATCTTCATATGAGTCTTGGCTTCCGGGCGTTCCTCCGCGTTTAAATGTCCATAAGTGACGACAGTTTCTCCAGCCATCCTGCTGGCGTCTGTATGTGCGAGCATTGTATGTCCATGGACACTGTCCATGGGCAGACCGGCCGTTCTATCAAAACCAGGATAAAGGAACATGAACGTGCCACGGAGAAGAAACAGTTCCGCCTTTCCGCCGTCTCGGAGCACGTGTGGTCGGAACTGGCCACACTGTGGATTTCGATAAGCCTTAAGTCTTGTGTAATGAAAGCCGTTACTACCCTAGGCTAATCCGAGAAGCTATAGAGATAGCTAAGCACCCTGAGAACTGCAACAGAGAAGACGACTACACATTAGCCAACACATGGAAAAGGGTCTTCCAATGACCAATCAGAGCCCACCTGAGAAACAACCAATCAAAATCGGCCTCTGATCCCCAAGCCACTTATATAAGACGGCCAAATTTTATGCATCGGTACTTCTGACCTGAAGACGCCAGCAGGATGGCTGGAGAAACTGTCGTCACTTATGGACATCTAAACGCGGAGGAACGCCCGGAAGCCAAGACTCATACGAAGAAACGCCGCGGAAAGCTCAGATCAAAAATAGATATCTTCATTAAAAAATCTAAAAGCGTGAAATATGTACATACTCCAGGAGTAATAATCTTTCGATTTAGACACTAAAAAATTAATAGGAAACCACCCCATTCAACTTTCAGCGTAATGCCATCGAAATATATGGCTGCCTTAATAAAATGTATGCTCATCTGAAGCATGCGAATTGGTAAAAAATATCAGTACTGTCAACTGGTGTATAGATCGTCAGGGGATAGTAAAGTAGGCAAGCAAATAAAATATATTCATTCAATTCGTCTGGAAAGTTTTAAATCATACATGGTGTCATAAATCGTAATTTCTAATGCATTGCCTAGTTTATGAGGCCGTGAATCGGCGAGATGGAATTGGAGGATTACATTTTTTTAAGTTTCATGAAAATAACAGATGCATCGTTTCTCGGACCAGCCATCTTAATAAAAGCGCTAAATAAATAATGCATATGGATGACATTAAGGGAGGAAGAGCTAAACTGGGTTGTAGAGGCGTTAAATGTTCAGAAATGATAACGTGGAGAGATAATGGGTTAAAAAAGATACGGGGAAGATAGCGGATGGATACAATAGCACATTGCGACATGTGAATGCTAAAGTATTAAGCCATAATAATTACAAACCCAAAATTAATCTAATTGAATTAATCGAAGCGGGTGTAACTTGGTGGAAATCCATAATCGCAAGAATAGAAGGATCAAAACTTTAATTTATATATATTGATATTTTGATCCTTCTGTTCCTGCAAAAGCCCAAAAGTTACGAAATCTGAACGCCGCATTACAAGAAGCTCGCAAGTGCCCGAATAGCTCAGTCGGTAGAGCATTAGGCTTTTAACCTAAGGGTCCAGGGTTCAAGTCCCTGTCCGGGCGGAAATTTTAACTTTATAAAATTTTTCATTCCGACAGAATCGGATTTTCTCATTCATCAAGAGTAAAATCATTTCGACTAGACACTGCGATATGCACAAGATATCCTCTCTATGCATTATTTTAAGTCGTTGCGGAACAAACCACCTGAGGCAGTTTTTTGAAAAACATTTTAGAGAAAAACATTTTAGGATCAGCATTATTGGGGAAGGCTCTCGAATTAAGAAATATGAAAATCATTTTAAAGCAGAACAAGGGTATGTTCAATCCAGGCTACATTTTTGATGGCCATTTTTACCATTGTTTCGAGTACCGGCGATACATTTGCTAAAGAGACAATTAGCGTACGGTAACCAATCCTCTAGTATTACATTCTTTGATATAGTTATATTTCATCATGCCTGACAAAAACCAACGACTTGAATTTAGCTTTCAAAATCATGCAAAAGATATATTAAGTCAATTCAATGAATTATACGGATTTCTAATGCGCAGGAAATGCGAATTGATCACAAAATATCAGTGTAGGCAACCTTCATACCATTCTAGGTCTCTTCTGAGCAAATTTCACGTTTCACGATTGGCCACGTCTCGTCAGTTCCATACCACCACTCCCTCAACGATATAAAACACAGACGTGAAATTAACAATTGTCATGACTCTTAGGAAGCTTCAGCAAGAAAACGAAATGTTGTTATATATTTCAAATTGCGACACAGATGTATTCCGGAGAACACCGTTGAAAACTTATTCCCTCATGCACGGAAGGATGCTTTGACGAAGACAGCTTTGTGGGTCCAACTAATCGTTATCGAGGCTTGTCATTAATACCAATGGATGCCATGAAATACACACATCCCTTAGTGAGAAGCACAAACGACACTAGATAATGACGGCAACCCACCACCTAATGAACACTTAGCCAGCTCGCAGCAACGACGCCAACAGTAAGAATTATTCCATTTAAATAAAAGGAACATTTTGAGAGAAGTACCAAATGGTTTCGGAGTTCGCTATAGACCACAATATACTTTTGCGTATAAAGATGAAATTAAAATGAAAAAGAAAAATTTCATAAACCTTACACTAAAGAAAAGATATAAGATAAGAAAATGTTTATTCCTCCAACTTGTTTTGAAGCACACATGAATCATTATGTAAGAAATGTATTTGCGAATGTAAATGAGAAATGGGGCAGCGAAATAATCTAGTGATTAAAAATATATGTTACAATAAAAAGGGATTTGATTTTTTTAACCCTTGGTTACTTCGAATTGAGACGGCACTAATCTGAAGCCGTCACGTGGAGAATGGAATGCGGGACGGTTGATATGGTTAATATGTTCGAAGGACAGAAAATATGTGCCTGGGAAGTGATTGCTAGCATTTACATGTCTTACCTGCAAAGCAAACTTAAAGTGAATTAAATGAAGTAAATACAGTTTAAAACGATAGTTTTGAAAATAATTTATTTAAATCCGAGAAAAGTGATATTTGTATAAAACATGTAATAAAGATAAAAATATTTTATTCTCGAGCAAGTAATTTTAAAAACTAATAAAGCGGTGCTATAATTTTCTTGGAATTTTGGTCTCCTTAACCTTTTCTTTGTTACAACTAGAACGACCACGGCTTGCCCCCCTCTAGCTGGGATAAAAGAACTGCCTTTTTAAAGGTGTTTGTCTTTTATATTGCTTCAATTAATTATTTCTTTTTTTTAATATGAGTACATATCGTATATGCTGGATTTCCTGAGATGAACTCGAATGAAGCAAATAAAAGACTTGACCAGCCCATTGAATGACCCTTGACCATTCAATGTTTACGAAGCTGAACCAAATGTACTAAAAGAAGAAAATAATACATACCGAAATCATATTTTGTACTGTAAGAATGAACTTAAATACCGATGTAAAAGAGCCCTGGCTCGGGGGAGGAGGGGGCCGGATTGTGGCCTCAACCGAGCCACGTAAAATAAAACAAAAGTCAAGTCAAGTCTATTTTTGATCCTGGGTACGTCCTTGGTTTTGAATAATAAAAATATCAAAAGTGAGTCCGTGACGACGCGCAAGCCAATCCGGAAATAACGCTATCAAGCACAAGAGAGGTGACCAGTCCTGAGTCGATTGACCGATTTCCTTGGAATTTCATGTACACAACATAATTTTCCTAAAGGTCAAATAAGGAAGTGTTAAAAAAACACAAATAGCTGGGATAAAAGAACTGCCTTTTGCTTTTTAGTAAACTCACTATAGTTTGATACACCAAATTACCTATGACAACGAGACTTAGCAACCAAAACAAAAAACAAATAAATCGACATTCAGCACCCCTGAGTCCCGAGTGGATCAGTGCTCGAAACGTCGGCTAAAATGAAGAATTAAAACCCGGTGGAAATCACGAGAAACGTTTACCTCCATCATTCGTCACGTTGGTTGTCTTGATGGCCCGACAATTACCTCAATGACCGTTGACCCCCATTGCGACCCTCGGAGGTCAAAAAATCAACAATTCGGATCTATGAACTGAAAAATCGACTTTGGCACCCTTCAAAACCTATGGTTCGACACGTTGGTTGTCACGATGGCCGGACGTATATCTCTATGACCTTTGACCTCCGTATTACCCTTGAAGGTCAATTAGTGAATAATACGGCAATTTGGACAATACCAATGACTTGGGCACCCTATAAAACCCTTAAATCGACACCTTTGTTGGTATGCTATTCTTTTTGCCATCCTTATGACCTTGCTGGGTCAAGGGTTGAATTTTCGTGAATGAAAGTGTTATTTTCGGGTTTCTCGTGTCCGAAAACTTAAGAATTGACATCTTGGTCAATGAAATTCAGACATTTTTCTGCCTCGATTTTTTTAACATTGAAACCCCATAAGGCAAATTTAAATACTTGGTTTGGACCCGCATTGTGAGGTCAAAAGGTCAAAATTATAAAGTTTTGCTTGCATTAAACAAAACTTAGGACCTTTCCCGATAAGTGTGCCAATTTTCATGAATATTGCTCGATGCAAAGATACTAAAATTACAGGTCAAAAATGACATACCACCTTTGGGACAGTCTGTATAAGTAATAACGTATCCCGAAAAGTGTATCGTGCAAATTTTATTAAATAATTTCATTACGGGATGATGACACTTTTAGATATGGGGGGGTGAGAAGCAAAGGGGTACAAGTGATTTTTTTTATAAACAGATTTAGGTTAAGTTAATTGTTGGAAGAAATATACAAATACTTGGTTTCCAAGGGTTACGAGTGAGTCGATGTTCTGTGCTGACATCTAGTGTAAAATCAAATACACTACTAAATATTTAATTGATCTCGTTTGCTTTCCTTTACCTTATTCCTGTACCTAACTCTGTTTAGAATAAAGAAATCTCTTGTGCCCCTTGGCATCTCACCCAATCATATAAATAATTGCATAAATAGAAACTTTGCTTTAAATACCCCATGTAATATGTACACATATTTAAGAGATACATTGTTCTTTGCGTCCGCCATTACCGATTATTTTCGGCGTACCCGCAAGCAGTGCGCGTAACACCGGATGGGAACCGATGATCTGGATTGACGGGATGTTTACCGGGAGAGCTTCCAGAGGGGGGAGGAGAACTGTCACCTTTTGAGAGAACACTTGAAATTCATTGCCTCAAATCGACAATCGCGTCCGACGTGACGATAATCACGCGTCTTCGCCCGATCCGAGGAAAAACATTACCATCCCCTCCTTCTCTCACGCCCCTTCCCGTTATCGCTCTCCTGGGAATCCGACGACGACATGTCGATAATGCATCGCCAGTGGGGCTCCTCTTCCGAGGCGACCTTCCAAATGTCTCACGGCCATTTGGCTGACCGATTGCGGGGGAAGGAGAGATCTTTCATCCATTACCACCGCATATCTTCTAAACATCCCCTCTCGGGCGATAATGCCGATGATATTTTTCCGCATTTCCAGCGCCGGAAGGCCGCCAACGTGGCAGAGAGGAGAGTAAATCGCTTGCGCGTCGGCGCGTGGAGTGCGATCAATTTGTGGCTCGCAAACTCGAGCGCCATCTTCAAACGACTGCCGGCGGAGGGTGATTTTCTACATTCGGGCATGCAGGGAAATCGCGGCAAATCAGTGGGATTTTGTAGAAAAGAAAGAAATACTCAACTGGCCGCATAATTCTCCCACTGCTCGTCCACCTTGCAAGTCGAAAAAATTTAACTGCGTTGGTGTGCGGGAAGGGGGGGGGGGAGAAATCCTCCGCAGGGACCAAACAGCAGCCTCTCAACAGGAAAGCCAAAGACACACACACGCACACTCACAACAGACATACACAACAAGATCCTTTGTGGGGGCTTTGGAGACCTCCACTAAGGATTCTCGCTCCACAAAAAACCGGGAATCTTCACAGGATGAGCCTTTTAGGGATAATCAGTGATTTGTGGAAACACACGCACTCAATAAGCAGTCACTCACACATTCACTCACCTGTAGATGGCTTCAATGTTCCGGGAGAAAAAATATTGCTCCAAGAGAGCGTCGTCGGGGATCGGCATGGGGACGAGGAAAACACACCTACACAAACACACCCTTTGGTGGGATTTTTCGGAATAATTTACTTCAAATTCAGCACTGCACCTCAGCTACTTAAGTAAATAAAAGTAATTCCTAAAAGCCGGGTAACACGGCGCATGAACAAGTACGAGCTAATGTCTGAATGAACACGAAAATGCACCGTGTAACCACCCAACTTGTGCGAATGTACGAACGGAAAATAGAACCAGTTCTAATTTGGTCCATGCGTTTGGTCATGTTCCGTTTCGGTCCACAAAAAGCATTCACGCAAATAGGCATCAACTCGTGAATGTTAATTTACGGCGTAACCAGGCGTTAAGATTATTAAAATAAGAGAATTTTAAATAGAAAGCGGTCGTGGAAGAAGGCATGGTGAAAAATTCAATAGAGCGTGAAGTGAGGATGAAGTTAGTGAATTTGGGAGAGGGGGCCCAACGGTGCCGTAACTAATGTTGAGGAGATAGCTTTTATGGATTAAAAAGTTTCATGTCGGTTCGCTCTTCAGTATTTTACAGCAATTACGATTGACGTTTGAAAACTTTTTGGAAATTTGGAGGAAAATTGGATCATACTTATGGTTTTACAGAAAATAATTCACGCAAATAATAGTGTTGAGTTGAAGCGAAAAACAACATGCTGGATTGAGTAAATGCAGGAGGATGGTAGTATTGTACGCTCATAAACAAAACGAAGGGAAATTTCAGAATACAAAGAAGTATTTGCTTCAAATTCAATACTGCACATCGGGATATTTTTTTAGCAGCCAGTTATTTGGTTAAGGAGAAAAAATGTAGATTGTGGGCCCAGAGGTGTAAGAACTTACATTTAGGAGCCAGTTTCTAAGAAAACCAATCTGAGAAGCTTTTACGAAAATTTCTATTCCTTGCTATTGACAATGACATAAGAGCATGGTTTGCCGAAGGTGAAAAATTGGAAATTCCCTCAGCTTTTTCCTGAATATCTATTTTTCCTTTTTTAAAACCGGTTTATCTTTTTAAATCAATCGAAACGAAACATCCCCATGCACTAAAAGATTTAACCCAATAGCGAATGCCAATTGCCTTCCGAAACACAATAACCGTTATTTAAGACGTCAACAAAGGCCTTCATCACGAAAATTTCATTGAAAAATACGATATCTTTACGTCAAAAATAAATATATTAGTACTCATCTTCGAGTTACTTATTTCTCATTAGTAGCTACCGAAATTCTTTTGACGATTTTAAATTTTAGCATCAAGGGCGTGCCGGCACAGTTTACTTCTGTTGGCTCGTAACTAATCATACATTGTTTCAGAGTTCATTTCTCAGAATGTACACTTCCAGAAGAAGCTCTTCTTGAAGACCCTACCAATTGTAAAATTGCCAACTTTCATACATAGGCACAGGATTCTTGAAGAGAAAGTGAATTCCTTCCACCATGGTCATGCGCTGTTTGGCACGTATCACTTAAACATGTGCGTTTATTCTGAGGAGTACATTCACATGTAAGGCATTGCTCTGAGGCACAGTCACTGTAAAGAAAAAATGGATCTACCCCAAGTCAATAACGACATTAAATAAAAAAGTGTGAGCCTCATGTTTTACCCTTCTTGTTATATTTGTTGAAAAATAATTGAAATAATTATGCTTATCGCGGAGAATCATGATGGTCGTGATAAACGTACACTCCATGAAGACTCTTCCACAGCGATGATTGGAGCTTAAGAGCTTGCCACGACAAATTTTACTTTTATTTGCCTTCACGCGGTTGAGTTTGTTACAGCTGATATTGCTTATTGCAACTAATAGAGCTTTGGTCTAATGAAATATCCCTCTGCAAATATGTTTCTTTTACTGGGATTATGAATGAGAATATGCAAACTATAATGTGTCCGCATTTTAGCCTGAATCATCGTGAAAACACAACGAAATGGTGGCAAAAGATTGTAAAATATTTCATCTGACTGACCATATATTAACGGTAAGGTATTCCATTAGTGTTAACAAATAACCTCAGAATTGGTGACTATAAATAAGACTCATTTTTCTGGAAGAATTTTTATCATTAAAGTTTCAAAATACTTGATGCCAAGTATGGTTGTTGAGCTGTATAACCGTATCACGGTACCCAGATTTGATCACTGTTTATTTAGTTCAGCTATAAATGAATAATAAAAAACTAAATATAAAAATGGAAAAATGTTTTTTTTCTGCCACTATTTTAAAAATAAAATGCAACTCCCCATAAAAGAATTACTGAAGAGCAGAAAAGAAATGAACGGAGAAGTTCTCAAAATAATGGTGAGAAATGGAAAAATCAATAAGAGATATGCATGTGGTGTAGATGGAGAGTGAACGCAAGGGCGATAGAATGTTGAAGATTGGCGATGCATAAAAGAATACAAATCCGATGATTCGAGCGTGATGGAATGGGAATTTTCCATTCTGAAATGAATACTTGCAATTTCGCACGATTGTAAAATTTATTACGACCTATGTTTCAAAGTCACTACATCATCTATAAGGTAGAAATTGCGTACAGTGTTTTGTACCTTATTTGTACCATAAAGATATTGAAGTAACTTTGAAACCTAGGCCGTAATAAATTTTATAATCGTGGAAAATTACAAGTGATTATTTAAATGTGTATGAAAGGATACAAAATCAACGGTGAAGAGTAAAGGCGGCATTATAGAAAAAATAATAATTAATTATCCGTGGGGGGGGGGGGGGTTCTCAGCGTGACATTCCAGTCCGGAGTCCATGATTCTATGGTGGCATATACAGAAAAAAAATTCGTGGAAGTTGATGAGATTAACGGGTGGTTTGGTCGATTTAGAATTAATAGGAAACTTTGTGGAAAATTAAAGGAACGAGCGGTTTCATAGTCATTCGTTTAAATGTGTCATTCGTTTTTCACCCGTTATTCGCTAATAAATATTGGTAGACGACATCTTGTGATGAAAAATAACATGGCTTTCTTATGTAAATGTATGAGAATTAAACTCCGGAAAAGATATTAATGCGGCTGAGGAACCACTTTTCCCACTTTCTGTACAGTTTGTGCGGCAGAATGCTGTCAGTTCTGCAAATTAATCACAGATTGTATCCAGTACACATTATTTTTTTCTATGTACAAAGAATTTAAAAAATTTATTCCGTATCGATTTTCGATTATTTGGCTTTCAACTTTGATTTTTTCAATTAGATTTTTTGCACAACTAATCAAAAAATCAAAATCGATATAATAATAATAATAATAATATTAAAAGTGATTGAAGTAATTGTTCGCTGAAATACGGGCGTGATTTTGTAAATAAATTTAATGCATATGTTAATAGAAGCATGAGACATAATAACTGAATACAGTTAAATTTATTGGTGCACAATAGATTACGGAGGTATATGAGGATCTCCCGATTTTCGGTTTTGTTGGAAGCCATTGTTTTTTTGCGATTCAGTCATCATAATTAAATAGATAATTTATTATTTTTTTCTGGTTAATGTCACGTTGATTGATTTTGGTGGACGACGGTTTTGGGCGAATTGAGTATATAATAATTGAATTTATAATAATTTCGAATAATTTTTTTATTGCCTAAACCGAAAGATCATTATTTCTGGTGTACATATTTCAAGATTTTAGATTTTTAAATGACGACATATATTTTTCGTGATTCAATGAAATGTGAAAATTTTCAAGCGAGCGAAAACGCGACGGCTAAGTATGAATGCTGGGAAAAGCCCGTGTGACGTCTGGCTTCTGCTGTGTGATGCCACCTGGGTGCGAGGCTATGAACGCCACTACGACGCAGAGTGCTTGCTGCCGAGCATGGCGGTAAAGTAAAGTACCTTGCTAGCAAAATTCGTGCGTAAGTTTCCGCGGCGTTGTATTCATACCCTGCTAGCAGGTAACGCTTGGCTTAAATAAGGATTATGATACTCTATCAAACGAAGGGAACTTTCCGACCTAAGGTACTTTTAATAGGTGATTATCAAGAGACGTTTCCCTGAGTTCTGTGCCTCATTAGTAATCTCAGACGATGTAAAACTCCCATCTACTCGTATAGCATCTAAGTCCCTTGACGTCACGTGGAGCAGCATCGCATGGGCGCCAATCTGGCCTTTTTCAGATGAGGTTAAAATTGACCATTAACATTCGTCTGAACTGGGATTTCTAAAACCAAACAATTTGTATATTATGAATACACTA
This sequence comes from Ischnura elegans, assembly GCF_921293095.1. Taxonomy (NCBI): domain Eukaryota; kingdom Metazoa; phylum Arthropoda; class Insecta; order Odonata; family Coenagrionidae; genus Ischnura; species Ischnura elegans. Next base: position 107,527,099 of record NC_060253.1, on the reverse strand, counting down.
ATGGTGGGTAACAAATCGCAATAAATACCTTTCGTTTTCTTTGATGAAGGACACAATTCTATTCCAGCTCCCCTCTTCCGTTCCTAAGAGTGTGTTCTGTGAGACTTGACTACTTCGGGACGGGTTAGGACCCGATGACGGGAGCTGTAATACGCCCGAAACTATCATCCACCAAAATGAGTCAACGAGGCATTAACCCGAAAAACCAATTATCCACTCTAACGCTTGTTGACTTATGATAATGATGATAATAAGACAAAAGCCTCATTGCTCAGCGTTAACGTTTCCGCACCTTGCATCGCCAGGGAGAGTGGAAGAGGGAGGAAATGGCACGCGAGTCGCAGCGGGAGTCCCAACATTCCTCGGACACTCTCGCGTTATGAGCAGAACACTTAGGGAGGGGAGCGATCGGAAGGGGATGAGAGGCTGGGGAGGGTGCAGGGGTAGAGGCGTCGGGGGACTCTCACCGGGCCAGGGGGTGGCTTGGGGATAGATAGTCAGGGCGAGAGGGGAGGCACACTCGAGGAGGGGAAATGGGGGGGTGGGGATGAAGTCGCATATGGAGTCCCGAACTTCGCGTCGCGTGGCGCCAGCACATTAGCGCAATCCAACGCCAGAATCCCCTACTCAACACAACTTTACTATTTTTATATTTATATGTACTGCCAAGCCACCGAAAACCCTTGCCTTTTTACATCGGGGTTTCATAACATTTTGCGACTAAACGTACGAACACCCTCGCCCTGGATAATAATAATAATAATAATTACAACAACAATAATAATAAAGATAATAACCCGTGTGGGGCTATCCGTCCCCCATAGGGCGCGTCCCCAGGTGGCGGATCGGGGAATGCTCGGCAGATATGCAGGGTAGGTGGGAAATAAAATACCACCCGCGGACCAAAACAGAAACCGAAATCCAGGCTTGTCTGATCCCATATTGGGCGGCGTCCGGGTCAGCGTTTGTCCCCATGTTAGGGGCGGCTGTCTCTGTACCTGGCCGTAGGTATAAAAGGCAATACCCATTCTTAATGATGGAGACTAAATCGGAAGCCTCGGATGGCCTGCCGCTGCCTGGGGATCGCCAGGGTGCCTCTGGAGCCGTCGCTGGAGGTAACAGTATGCAAACCGACGGTGGTCATGCACTGAGGAGGCGGGTGCTGACCGGGAGACCCGAAGAAAATACAGCCCGCCACATAAGCAACACCCAAACACCTACACAGGCTGCGACAGCTGAAAGTGCTTCCCAGAATCCACTTTTTCCTGAGACCACTGAAGCTGGCCGTAAACGTATGCGCATGAAATAGAACCATGAAATAAACTGCTCTATTATGCGTATGTATTTTTTCGTAACAAATAATGAAACTGACACGACGGCATATCGAGGAAAGCTGCATGAAAAATTCAAAGAAATGTACCCCAACTGTAATGTAACACCTCAAAGATTATCCGACCAAATTAGAACAATTTTAAGTCTACGACTCCCTAGCTACGGATAATAGTTCACATGGCATAAGCACAGAAATGGGAAATCACCTTGAATGCGAGACAACAGGCGCGGCCGTCGGGGAGATCAACATCAGCGGCGAACAACAGGATAATATCGACACGGTTGTCACAGACACCAAGCTTCAACTTGTGAAGAGGCACTGTACAAATGTGTGGAAGATGAGTTCAATACGTGCCTTATCAAGTATAGAGGACTAGACCCCACAGGCAAACCAGGAATACCCAAACAACAATCGTCTGTCAAGCTCGCAAAAATTATTAGTATAATAAATGAAAAACTATTACCGGTATATTTATGTGATGAAAAAACATTTCAAGAACTACAGGATTTTATCTACTGCGGAGCAGCCACAGCTGTTTTGTGCAATGGTGGCAGGATTGTCCCGAATAGCAGTAGTGGCAATAATGGGGAGGAGCCACGACCGCCGATGGTCAAGAGAGAACGCATTTGGCGCAAACCAAAATGGAAAGTCCGATTAGAACGGAAAGTGGAAGCCTTAAGACAAGACCTTGCACGTTTAAACCAGTTTTCGACTGGTAATCCAAGTACATCATTAAAAAAAAGCTGAGAAGGCATTCATAAAATACCGTTCCCACACTCAATACGACAAACCAAATGAAAATATAAAAGAAATTATTGACACCCTCAAGCAAAAACTTGCAGCCACAAAAATGAGACTCAACAGATATAATAAATGCACAAGAAGAAAACAACAGAATTCCCAATTTGAAAATAATCAACGAAATTTTTACAGAACATTGGGCAATAACAAACAAAAGAAATCAATTTCTTGTGAAAAAAAACCTGGGTAATTCTAACTCTCAGGAAGTGGAGAAATTTTGGTCAAATATATGGTCGAATGATACATCCCATAATGGAAATGCATGAGATGGATGAGAAATGAAAGAGCAGCAGCGGAAAACATGGAAACTATGATTCTCCCCTTGATTACAATGGAAATTCTGGAAAAAATTCTTAGCCGAACCCATAACTGGAAAACCCAGGAAGTGATAATGTACACAACTTTTGGTACAAAAAATTCACCAGCTGCCATAAGCATTTACTAAAATATATAAACGAATATTTGAAGTTTCCAGAAAATACTCCAGCTTTTTTAATGGAAGGTAAAACATATTTACTGCCACAACAAGTCGCATGTATCAATCCATCAAAATATATCCCGATAATATGTCTACAAACATTTTACAAAATTTTCACTTCTAGCATAACGGAAGTAATCAACAATCATATAGATGAGAACCACATTTTAACGGAGGAACAAAAGGGGTGTCGCAGAGGAAGCAAAGGTTGCAAGGAACAGTTGATAATTGATTCAATAAGTCTTAAAAAAATACAAGAAAAGAATAGGAACTTACACAGTTGCTACATAGATTACAAAAAAGCTTTTGACTCTGTTCCCCATTCCTGGCTTATTGAAGTACTAAACATCTATAAAATTCACCCAGAAGTTATTAAATGTCTCCATACTGTGATGAAAAAATGGAGCACTATCTTGTACATAAAAACTGACGAGGGTCTTTTGCAGACAAATAATCTAAATCAATTAGTCCGTTTAACTGAAATATTTTCTAAGGATATAAACATGGAATTTGGAATAGATAAATGTAAAACTATCACAATAATCCGAGGTAAAGTACAAAGGAATGATATTCCGCTACAGGATGGGCAAATAATAGAGACCATGGATGAGGGAGATACCTATATATACCTAGGATTCCAACAAGCAAGACGACTAGACCACTCTACGATAAAGCAAAAACTTTCAACTGAATTCCAAAATAGAATCAAGAAACTTGTTTGCACGGAATTAAACAGCAAAAACCTCACTAATTCAATTAATACCTTTGCCATCCCTCTCCTGACATACTCCTTTGGTATAATCAAATGGTCACAAACTTATCTAGACGACCTACAAAGAAAAATTTGGTCCCAAATGACAGAAAAATATGCTCCATAAAAACTCGAATATAGAGAGGAGCACGTTGCCCAGAAAATTTGGTGGAAGGGGTTTCGTAGACATCAAGAATCAGCACAACTCACAACTTTCTCAGTTACGGAAATATTTTTTCAGCAAGAAATATACCTCGGATCTCCTGAGAACTATCTGCGACGCAGACAATAAATACACACCGTTAAACCTATCTGACGAAAGTATGCAAGTTAGTGAAACCACATTTACTATAGACAGTAAAATGTCAATATGGAAAGCTAAATCCCTTCACGGAAGACACCCTCATGCCCTGGAGGCCCCTGAAATCGATAAAGATGCATCGCACGCATGGCTCAGGCATGGGCAACTCTTCCGAGAAACAGAAGGATTTATGATCGCAATACAAGACCAGGTGGTGAAAACAAAAAATTATGAAAAATATATAATTAAAAACCCAAGTTTATTGGATGACAGATGCAGAAAATGTGATAATGTCTCTGAGACGATACAGCACATAACAAGTGGATGCACTAACTTATCTCAAAAAGACTACCTGCACCGTCACAATCAAATATGCAACATCATACACCAGAAATTAGCTCTGAAGTATAAACTCATAGAAAATGGAGTTCCTTAATATAAGTACACACCTAAAACCATCCTTGAAAACGACCACTGTAAGATTTATTATGACCGTTCAATTATTACCGATAAAACAGTCCATAGCAATAGACCTGATCTAGTAGTACAAGATAAAACTCACAATGAAACTTACTTGATAGACATTGCCGTACCTAATTCGCATAATATCACAACAGCCTACACCAGCAAAATGGAAAAGTATGAAGAACTTAAAAATGAAATTAAGAGATTATGGAAATCAGATAAAGTACACACAATACTTATCATTATCTCCGCCACAGGAGTAGTGCCTCATTCACTCCATCAAGGTCTTCAAACTATTGGACTGCCGAAAAACTTGTTTATTACAATACAAAAAGCAGCAATTTTAAATACTTGCCGGATTTCCAGAAAATTTTTCAAAACAGAGTAAAGAGACGAGAGTACTTGGTGATACCCGTACCTCGCCTAAAACCAGCAAAAATGCTGTGATAATATATTTAAAAAGAGATAATAATAATAAAATGCCTTTATTCGGGCGAGGTTGAGACTAATGAGTCCCCTCTTCCACCTAACCCCTCCATAGCGTCAATTCAAACATATTAAAAAATGGTATATAAACCTTTACCTTACAAAAGATATACAATATACACTATTTGTGAAACGTCAAAAAAGATAAACCAGAATGTGTGAAGTTTTTGTGTAAAAAAGATTTCTGTTTGTGGAAAAAAAACATGAGGATAAGGGTGTAATATCCTTCAGCGAAAAAACCCACTTCAGGAAAACGCCCACACAAAAAGGGGGAGTGAAAAACCTGCGAAAACCTACTGGCAACCTACCCAGGCAGGACTCAAACCCGCGACCAATCGGTTTGGCAGGCGAGGACTTTACACCGGCCTCCGAAGCCGGAAACTAGGCGTAAACAACGGAGCACTACATGAAAAAGTAACTTTGTACGAAGTCACGTACACGTGCACAGTGCATAGTTATGTACACTTAGGATTAAGTTCGCCATGGAAAAATCATTTGGCTTAGCTGGGATTCGAACCCGAATCTTCCGATTACCAGTCAGATTTGGTGGTGTAACTTTCAGCATAACTGAACGACAGTCGGGTTCGAATCCCGGCTAGGCCAAATGGTTTTTCATGTCGAATTACATCCCCTCGGTGTTGAAAATTCAGAAAGAGCGTCTATTGGTTCACTTCATAATCATAATTCTATATTTTTAAGACTGGTTTGTCGCAGTTCTCCATTCCGCTCACCTATCTGATATCCATCCAATAACGCAGTTTTTATTCTCATTTACATCGTTAATAGCCTGTCCAATTGAACTCATTCGGGGCCGTTCTTTGCCCTTACTATTCCAGTCTACCTATCCTTCTAGGATTGTTTTCATGAGGCCATCGTGCCCCATAACTTCCTCATTACTTACTCGGTCGTTCCATTTTATCTTCATCATTTTTCTGTAGCACCACACTTTGCATGTTCGTCCTCTTGACTTCTCTGCTGCTGCTGTCGTTCTCATACAGAAAAATACTCCATGTGTAGCACATTTGGTTGTTCCTGGTTGGTTCTCAGCAAATAAAGTTGTCGTAACCCAACTGAGGGGAGTCATTTGTTGGGAATATATCAAATTCGTCATGAAATTAAACAGAAGCAAGGAGAATAGATTTTCCTATAATGCGACAAATAAAATTTACAGCGTCCTCTGAAATCGATTTCGCGATTGATTTGCGTACGGTATGAGCTGTGATTTAAGGTATTGAATTAAACATAGCGATGGCTAAGTTCAAACGACACGTATCTCAAAAATAGCAAATTTTCAGGAGAGCAAAAGAAACGATTTATATTTTTAATTATACGCTAAAATAAAAAACCAAAAACTCATAAAACTGAAAAAAGCACACATTTGCAAAAGAAGTTGTTTTTTTCTATGAATTTTATTTTTTAAATGTCATTACACTTTGTTTAAGATAACCGGCCAAATTTTGAGATACGTTCTGTTAGAACTTAGCCATCGATAGGCAATTTTCCACTATAAAAAAAATTTATAATACCATCTAGGTCACCAAGTCGAGTGTTTTGGAGTGAATGAAGGTCAAGGCAAATGATTTTTTCTCTGTGGATTTTTCGCGCAGTTTGTGCACTGCGGGTGACTCCGTAAAGATATCACCGTTACAATTCCCGGTATTCTTAAACTAGGTTACCATACTAGGTTAAACTAGGATTTTATAAGTGATTGAGGAAATTCGTCATTAAACGGTCGCCTCAGAATGAGTAAATTCACTGTAATTAAAGTTGCTGTGAGCAGAACTAAATGTGTGAGCCATAATGGAAGGATTGAGCGTTTTCAATACGATACGCGATATAACCAAAGGACTCGCTATCGATCCGATCAGACTGATTGTGCGTTAGGAATATGGACTGGAAGGATACCAAACGTAGATGCAGACTATCACATGTTATCATACTCGCAGCGTTAAATGCTTCCATCCACTGTAAACCTTAAATCTACATCACAAAAAAATTGACTTAACTGTGTGGTTGAAAACTTAAAAAGGGCGCCTTTTGGGCTCACAGTATCTTAAAACGGAGTGCCTCTACAAGTCATTGCTAACAATGAAATAAACATATTTTTCTTGAAATCTTGACAAATGGAAACATGCGGAACGGAAGACATTTTATTTGCCTGTAGAAACATTTTAAAATATTGGAAGTCCTCTTCCCGTAATTTTTGGATAAATTGAAAATATGTTTGTCTTTAAGATGGTTCTTAAATGCACGTTTCTATTTCATTAGCTTAAAAGACAATCTTAAGAAATGACTGTTGAATACGAAAAAGGCATTTGCCTACGCATATCAGACCCCAGACAGATTTTCGTCAAGATTTACGGTATATCTGTAAGGACTGAAAAGTGGTGAACCACCACCCCCAAAACACGGCCATAATCCATCTCTACATGTGAATGGTGGAACATGTCATTAAATACCGAATTAAACGATCATTTTGTCCATCCCTCAGATCCTGCGATAGGTGATCAAGGACCAAAACAGTGTTCGCTCAACCCATCACTTTCAGAGCCACACAAACCAACCGTATTTACAAATGTTATTCAATTAAAGACAAAGCGTGGCGTTATAATCACTGTAAGCGGCAGTGCGTTCTGATTGGCCGAAATACGGTGCCAGCGATGGTGTAAACGACGGAAAAAGGGACGTGCAGAGTGATGAAAAAAGGGATGGGACTACCATCCCTAGAGCCAACGCGAAAAATGATCGCGAGAATCGGAGGTCGACAAAAACACTTATTATAACCGTGGAGACATGTGAAGCTTTGTCGCGTGATACTCTCTTTCCTTCCCCAAATCCAACAATATACCCTCCTCCTCATCAGCAACCTCTACATAACCAAAAATAGTCCTATACACTTCAGAAATTTAATTTAGGCTCTCACATTTAGCTTAAGTTAGACATTACCGTGGCTAAATACTCGGGAATACAACCTAATATCTTATACGATTTGTATGAGAAGTAGCTATTAGCCACGAACCTAACCGCTCGGATCAGTTGGATTTGGGGCTGCCAAACGAACTAATTATTCACACGTATGTCGAGAGCAAAACATGCTTTCGACTTACACAGGTGAATACAGACCCAACAATCCGTTGCAAAATGACACCACCCGAGTTCGGAGAGAATTATGAAAGTAACTTTGCACCACGCACTGGTGGAAAATTACACCAAGGATGAAATTCGCCTAGCAAAAAATCGTTTGGGTTAGCCGATATGCGAGCCCGGAAGAATATTAACACAAATTCCGCTCATTCAATGTAAAAACTAAGAAAATTAGAATAAATCTCTATCATTTCCGCGTATTATGACGGCATACAAAAATTTCTCTGGCAATTATGATTTCATCATGCACTGGGAAAGGTAATATCAGTGCATTTTTCTGGCCGCACGGGTGTATCGTATTTATACCTTTTTAGTAACAAAATTTTGGCGTATTAGGAAATATTTGAAACAAAAATTATTTGAGGTATCAAAATTACCATCATGTCCATTTTAAGACTTCGTCAAAATAGTCATACGATTTTTAATGTTAATACGCTCATTTATTCATTGATGCAGGAGTAAAAAATAGTTACTTTCTGATCCGAGTACCCAAAAAAATGACACCTGGATTGCCTATTTGCTGCAGAGTTCTTCATTGCAAATCCACAAATGATGTATTTAATGAAGCTGTTAGTAAGTTCATAATATCGTTTAATATTTAGTTCGTGTTATTAGCACAAGCCGAGAGCTTGCTGAAAAGAGTAAGCGAGCTGCACAATTGCCCGATTGTGTTCATAATAATCTCATTTCCATTCACATTAGACTACTCGTAATTCAGCGGGAGAAGTCAAAACGATCGAAATAAACTTAAAGGAAGGTTAAAAATTCGTATAAGTCGCACTTTGTGACCTAAAGTAGACGAAATTTCAGTTGTAAGAATAATATCCTGATTAGAGCACTCATCCGCCCAACTCCCACACCCCTATAAAGTAAGCAAAATCTAAAAATAAGTGCGTGACTATAACACCTTCATATGACATCTCTCTCATCGGGAAAAGACGTTATTCCTAGCATGTAACGGCTAAAATACATTAGAATCATCGTAAGAGTGAAGATACCGCCTAATCGCGGCTATTCCCCTGTGAAGTGGAAAGAGGCGTGATTTCCACTCGGAAGATCGCTATTTCTCATTAGTTCAAGCCATTGCGCGACTTCTAAACACTGAAATTGAGCACAAGTTTTATATGCTTCATTTTAGACCAGATTAAGATAAAAAAACATAAAAATCCCGATTACATTGTGATTGATAATTTTGTGTTTAATCACCCTAATGTTTCACGCATCAAGCCTCAGGGAACAACCGAAATCCTCGCGGAAGTCCCTTGAGCTCTCCCCCTCAATCGGCAGCAGCCGTGCAGGGGGTTGAATGGACGCTGGTCCGCGTGGCAGAGTGACACCCGCTCGCAAAAACCCCCTCCCCTCTTGCCAAATGCGTCCCCAGACGGCCCCTCCCTCCCCTCCCTGACCTTGGGCAGCTCCACATGTTGACAGAGGTCACATCACCATCAACACCATCACCCCCTCACTACGGCAGCCGCGATACCAGACTGGCTCCCAGCGTGATGCTTATTTTCGCGGCCGAAATTTGCCCCAGAGGGAGATATTGCGTATCGTAGGACAAACGGATTCAGACGCGGATAATTTCACACTTATTCCCCACGCGAGTGTCCCTCTCGTCTGCCTACGTTATTCTGTGAGGACAATGGAGAAATATATAATGACAGAAAAAAACGTATTGTTTTAATCCACAAATATTGTTACAAAGGCTCCCGCGGTGATTAAATTGATAATAGGGTGGCTTCCTGTTATTTTTTATTGGATAAATCAAAAAATTATCACTCATGGAGTACGTATTTCATGCTTTTAGATTTTTAATCACGATATCTATTTTTCGCGATTAAATGAAAAGTGAAAAATTTCAAGCGCGCGTAAACGCGACGGCTAAGTATGAATGCAGGGAAAAGCCCGTGTAACGTCATCCTGGTCCCGATATCCACTGTGTGAGGCCACCTTGGTACGAGGCTATGAGCGCCGCCACGATGCAGGCTGCTAGCAGGTAGCAGAGTACCTTGCTAGCAGGTAGCGCTTGACTTAAATAAGGATTATTAATACCCTATTAAAACGAAGGAAACTTTCCGAACATAGACAATTTTAATAGGTGATTATTAAGACATGTATCCCTGATCTCTGTGTCTCATGCATGCATTGGTAATCTCAGACGATGTAAAACTCCTATCTACTCGTATAGCGACTAGGCCCCTGTGACATTACGTGGAGTGGCATCGCATGGGCGCCAATCTGGCCTTTTTCAAATGAGGATAAAATTGACCCTTGCCATTCGTTTAAACCGGTATTTCTAAAACCAAATAATTTGTATATTATGAATACACTAATGGTGGGTAACGAATCACAATCAATGCCTTTCGTTTTCTTTGATGAAGGAAACTACCCTACTATTTTTAGGGCTAATGACGCATCGGCCCATTTTTGCTGGACGACAGTTTCGCCTTCTTTCCAGCTTCCGCCTTCGAGTCCAAATGATCTTCAGAACTTCCATTTCTTCCTTATATTTAAGTCTAGTCAGGCGCCCGCTGATTTACTCATTTTGTTTGAATTCCATTTGCTGGAACAGCCGTTTGAGAGATGAAGCTAGCGGACAGCCGTTCTCTCTATTGAAGCTCTGCAGATCATTAGGACCCGAAGACGGGATCTGGAATGCGGACGAAACCTTCGTCCACCAAAAATGAGCCTTCGCGGCATTAATCCGAAAAGCAATTATCAATAAAAAAATATAAATATGACATTGTACCTGTTTCGGTTCCTTCAGGCCATTTCCGAGAATGATTTTTTTAGGAGTAGTACATATTTGAACTCATTATCACGCATTGGAGAAGCGCAAGCCCACAATTGTTGCGTTTGTGGACTTAGAGAAGACGCTTGACATCGTGGATTGGAATTCAATGCTAGGAATCCTGAAAGAAATTGGCTTTCCATTTAATGACGTGAGAATCAAGCACAGTTCAAAAACCAAGTAGTGGTGACAAAATTAGGGCACATATGTAAATAAGTAAGAGTAAGGGAAGGATTGAGAAAAGGCTGTACTTTGTAACCCGTCATTTTCAACGATTACATCGAGAAAGCTAGCAATTAAATCAAACAAAACGCGTCAGCAGTGAATATTCAGCAAGGCAATAAAATATATGGAACAGTCAAAATAGGAAGTGAAAGAGAAGAAATATGATATACGATAATTGATAGGAGAATTGAGTGGAGAACTGCGTCAAACCAATCTTAGGATTGATTGGGAATGACCAGTGATGACGATCATAAATAAAGCTCTTGTACCCCTGAAAATAGCCTGAAGATGCCGAAATCGGTAAATATTTAATATACGTATTTGTGGAGTGCAACAAAATGTTTTCGTCACTATTCCACCAAATAAATTCGCAGGCAATTAATTTTAAATTATCAATATTCGAATGTTTAAATATGATAATTCACACACGGTAAATAGAGTAGAATATGTCAATAGAGTCATTTCTCAAGATTAGGCCTATATTCGTTGTTCGTCTACTTATCAATGTTTTTACGAGGCTTCACTTTTCTCCCACTCTTTTTAGGACTTCCTCATCACCAACTTTGACCCATTTGATCGAAGATTAATTTTTCGATACATTTTCTTCTCACGATTCTTCAGGAGTAATACATTTCCATAGCCTCTACCCTTGATTTCTCCGCCGTTGTCTTTTCCATTCATTACTTCCTTTAAAAAAAGCATAATCAACTTGTTAGTTGTGACAAATCGTTTCCTTACTTCTATACCTAAATATCCCGCTGCCAGTAGACTTTTTCCTTTGGTGGAATAATTTCTTTGCCTGAACTATTCTGCTAATGATTTCTTTCTTGCTTCTTCTATTGCTAGCTACCGCTTTCTTTCCCTGATTAAAGGCTTCACCCAGGATATGAACCCTAGACCCTTCGATCTAAAGCCCAAGCCACTGGGCCCCTAAGTTTGACGCTAATAACTCTAATATGAAGAGTTAATATCCGAATAATAGTTTCATAACAAAGGACTTTAAGTTTCTTGTTTATTTGACACGATCTCAGAGTTAGTGACTCCGTTTTTTTTACAAACCTTATCCCACTTATACACATTACTATGCAAAAATTAAAAATGATACCTACAACATGACTTACACATAATGGTAAATATTAGATCGGAAATTAGCGAGAAATAGTCTCAATATAATCATTATTCCTAGAAAAAAGTTGGCGACAGTGATTTAGCACACGTGAACACCAAAACAGGCATATAAAAAATTTCATATCTCAGGCAAAAAAATTACCTTAAAGTTGCACAGAAAATTCCAAAAACAAGTGAAAAAAATCCGCAGCATACTCGTTGATTTAAATGAAATAAATACAGCATCAACTATTTCCGAGTCCATTTACGACGTGAATGAAGCCACACAGTGAAAAGAAATGCCTTTTAGAGTTTATGTTTCGCAGGCCTCATGAATAAATCAATTTACTTCGCACCCAAAGGGTGGAAATGAGAACGGTGGATAGGTGTTATTTTTGCGTCACTAAAATAGGAGAAAAAGGTGGGCATGCTAAAGCCATTGCCGCGTCTACGAATGGCTCAGATCTCCCATTAAAAGCCACAGAGATATCCACAGGTGGCGCCCAAGCAGAGAACGATGCACTCTCTAATCACGAATGTGTGCAACGCACGTATATACCTCCGCTGCGTCCCATTAGACACCGCTATCTCCTCCGTAATAAATCAATCAGCGCACTCCAATGCTCACGGCTGACGGACGAGTCGACTAAATCCAGCCGTTAATGAATGGACTTGGATTAAAACTGAGAAATTATTTCCCAAACATGTGAGCGATTGACTTAACTTGATTGCTTTTGTTCCGGGTTAGCTGTGGCGTTTTCGCGACAATAATAAAGAAACTGTTCCTCCAACCAACTCGCTCTCATTTATATTAAAGTTTATTCAGTTGCGAAATCACACTAGACAGAGCAGTAATTAGTTTTCCTGGATATCACACAATTAATTATGCCACTTATTATTTACAGAGGGTCGCCGCAATGACCACCGTGAATTGGACTCAAGGGAGCAGTTAGAAATTTGAAAAATTATTGAAAGTCAAGACAGTACTCTTATAAATGAACATCTCTACCCATCCTTTTCCCCTATTCTGACTTCCGTTTTGAAATTCATCAAGTAACCAGGAAACAATAATAAGATAAACAAATTATAATTTGCGCCTGAAGGTGATGGTTATTCATTGAAACCCGGGTCGCGCTCTGTAAAAAATAAGTGGTACAAGTAATTGCGTAATATCCATGAAAACATATAATGGAATACCAAAAAGTAAATCAAGAGTTAGTGAATTTTGCAGAGCATTAATTTTATGCACATTTAAAGTTGAGAAAAAGATATTGATTAAAGTCGCATTCGAAAAATTATGCTCCAAAGTTCGATACTTTCCGGGCAGGGAAACACAAAGATAAACTGCCATAAACATTCTCATAGGCTGTATTGACCATAAATTTAAAAATTACTGAAATGTGAATACTAGGAAATTGTTATCCTAAATTCCATATTTTGAACGAGAACTTTAGCGTGAGAAAATTCTCAGACATTGTGCAATTTCATTGTATTAAATTGGTTCCGAATTAAGAACATAAAATTCACGAAAAAGACTTGATGAATATTCCATACATTCCATTGATAAGGACAAAACCAAATCATACCCGATTGGCTTTTCAGGGGCGTGTAGCGTGCATTTGGCCTCAATAGTTGAATTGAATTCCTTTAAGAGATTCCGAATTCGCCATTAAGCTAAGAACTGAACTACTTGATGTGATAGAGAATATAATAGGAGAAAATAAGATCTCATGTAAATATAATTTTTGATGAAGAAAGATTTGATGTTTTCCCGGCGAATGATGTGAGTAAACTTCTCTCGGGTTTCCCACCGGGTTAAAGGCTTCATAATGGCCTATAGGTCATAGGCCTATAGGCCATTATGAAGCCTTTAACCCGGTGGGAAACCCGAGAGAAGTTTACTCACATAATTTTTTATTAACAAATAGCTAATTGCTCACCAGGTGAGATGAACAACATCGAAAATTAATATATGAGAGTGGAAATCATCTCATTTTGCGTAAATACAGTTAAAAATGCTATAGAGCGAAGATGATTTCGGTTTTGTTATTATATCTATAATAATTAATTGGAATATTTTCTTATTAGCTACGAATTAAATGTTGTCTTTTTCCAATTTCTATCGATTTTTAATTAGCCCTTTATATTCATTTAATATAATTCATTTAATAAGCATCTTTGATAATGTTAATGGTTTTTATATTATCTTTGCAACCTTAATTATTTTACTGTCCCTTAAAATGAGAATGAGTTTATTTTATTCCAGAGATGCTTCCCAAATGTTCAAAGGGGCTTCATATCACCCACATTTAAAAACGTCCCTAAGAACGTTTAAAAACTATTCGTGGGATAATAGGAAGTCTTCTTTGTGACTATTCATTATTCATGTATTATGCAGCTAAATCAAGGTACTTAAAAATGACATCCAATCGTCAAATTATTTGAGAAAGATAAACAAAAAAACCTCGATGACGTTAGAATCCTAATTTAGCACACAATCATTGAACGCCATTAGTAATCTGGGTAAAAATATCTGAGGGAAAACAGTAATCTACACACGATACCATATTTTTATAGCAAGAAGACTCATATCCGAAGTGGAGCGATATAGATACGAAAATATTGACCGATGTTAATTAACAAATACGCGATGAAATATTTCATTAAGTTCTTCCAAACTAATCCAGTTAAATATTGCTGGATATTTCAACATTTATCTGAGGCAGAAATAGTTTACAGTTCATTATAAAATGAATTTTCTTTGTATATCAATTTTTCTAATTCCAAACGAATAGATGATGTCATTATCCCGCCACGTTAAAAAAAACGCGCAAAATCGGTATGTGGAGCAAACAGTTTGAGAGCAAAGATGAAATTATACCGGAGTTAATTGCAAAAAATGAGCAATCACAAGATATATTTATATTTATTAAAGAAAATATCTTTTTCAATTGCACCACGAAAAGCTAAAAAATAAAGTTTATCTTTGATACGGCATATTACATGATACAAGGGAACCTAAAGTAGAGTGAATATATTTTCATGTTGAATATGATCGATGAAAATTTTTTCACCAGGCATTCAAAGTCAAATGAAAATGGATTCGTTAACACAATTAATCGTCAGTGTAATATAACTAGCACGCTCAGCATTTTTTCCACAGGATTTGACTATTAGATAATAGAAATAAATTCCATCAGAAAAGCAGCTCGAAAGACTAAGTGTAGCAATTAAAGGGAAAATTATAACTTATTCTAACCGCATAATTTACCTGGTTACTCTAGAATTTTTAAACCAATCATTACATCATTACAGATTTTTCAACAGCAGATAATGAATAGGTAATACTTTTCATCTCATTTTTTTATTAGATCTGACTTAAAATGTCGTGATTCTTTATGCGCATTCTACTAGTCTTGTTTTTCTAAAATATTGAGCATGACAATTCGTTGACAAAGAAAAAAATGACTTTTTTTCGTAAAAAATAACGTCATTCTAATAATGTCTCCTGCTTCTATATTTATTGACGGTTATTTAACATTTGAGCTAGTTTTTAATGCAACCGAAATCATTTTTGCCCCATAGAGCAGAAACTCATCAATTCCATCCACAATTTTTATAAATGCAAGAAAACTTGTATATTCCGTGCACGGAATCTTTCCCCAATAGCCCAAAATTCTTCCTTCATCACCTGACTTCAGTATCCCCACTCTCCTGCCAATTCTAAATTTCAATAACGTTAACGAAATCAACCTTAACTTGCTCGAATGATGACTATCTTCGAGCCAAGGAATATAGGCAGCCCGACTTGCAGTGGGGGTTGCATACCACCAGAGCTCAGGACTGAAAACATATTCACCCAGAATGACCACGAACCCAACACAGGCACGAGTGAAAAGGAACTTGATTGCCGACATTTGGCATTGATGCGACTCCATTTTTTAACGGCTAATTCCTATTTGCGCCTAAATATAATTCCAGCTTCGAAGCGTCACAATCGCTAACGCTGACTTTCATCTTCCCTGTCACCAGTATAAACATGAGAGCGTGAAAGGGGAATTTAGGGTGCATTTATATATTCTGGGACTCATAGACCAACGGGCAGGATTGGTTCTGACTACTTGGTCGAAGGTCTGATTGATCGTAAGTCGTACACGTCATATCGCTCATTTACTCTTTAAGTGATTCAAATCGAAGGCTGGTTTGATTATTTATTTCTTTTTTATTTTATTTATCTCCATTACCTCCAAAACAGCACAATGAGGTCCTTACATCGGGGGTTTCAGCAATAGCAATATTGGATATATTTTGAAGCTGGAGTGTATAAAAAATAATATAAAACTGACAAAAATGCTCATGATGTTCTCTTATTTTTTGCAACATTTCCAATTATATATGCTTGATATTGCTTGCTATATACACTTCAGGAGTTTTTGTATTGGTAGTTATTAACAGATACTTAATAATAAAAAAGTGATAAAAGAAAGATGAAGATATTTGTTTTGCAGATTAGAGCTTCCATAGGCAATTACTCCAAACTGATAATTCTTAGTGCCAAGGCAGTTCAAATATGTTTATCTTGATGTTTTCTCGAATATTATTTTGGTGAATGATATAGACCAAAAATAGCAATAGATAGAAACACATCCATGCCCTGGGTAGGGGCAACCTATCCTGGCGGGACTCGAACCCGCGACCTTTTCGGTATGGTGGGCAAGGACTTATCCCCGCTTTCACTGAGGCCGACATATATGCGATGGTAGAGCTCACCCTAACTACCTCACTGGCGTGCTGACTTCACACATTCAGGATAGGTGGGCCAGTTTTTTCCCTGGGACACCTAGCACTTCTACGATTTTTTTCGGGTTGTGCGAAGTCTTCACCCGGGTTTTGAATCCAGGGCCCCTCGTTCAGCAGCCACCAATAATTTCATATACAAAGTCAAAACTGCGGTGTAAGGCGAGATGTTCAGAGCGACGTATACGGATTATTGACTCACCAATTCGGAGCCAAAAACTAAAAACCTAAGCGTACTTTTTACGCATTAAAAATCACAAATCTAAACGTGACCATAACTATGTTATCAATTAATTAAAGCAAAATGTCCTATTCAACTATAAACCACTGCTGAGAATATTGTCGTGATAGGAACGCGTTTCCTTCAATATGCTTGCTTGGTGTGGTATTTTCAAGAAGAAATTCTGAGGATTTTTCAAAACTTATTTTTCAATATAATTTAGGTCGTTACTTTAGATGGTCACCAGTCCAACTTTCGTAAGTCTTAAGAGCTGTATAAACTTGGTTTCGAGACGTTGGTCTTTAGTACATTTATAAAATTGGTTATGAGACTTCCAGTTTATTTACCATGCGTGATAAAATTTCCTAAAATATCTGCGTAGATTAAATCATAATAAGACGGCTCCAGACAAAGAAATGATGAAAAAATAGTTACATTGCGAGAGTTAATAGTTGTCCACAAAGAACTCGTTTTAATTCAAAGAATTCGAAGAAAAACAGGGTGGTTTACTTCATTGTAATTCATTTCACGAATTCCGTAGTGGGGAGGGAAAAATAATCAATAACTAAGCCCAAGACAAAAAAACAACTTGTTTTTTATCCTGGGCTTTCGGTAGTGACGTCTTGGTGATGTCATTACAATTCCGGTTCAATGACTTGTGCAGGAAACACCGCTCATCGAGGTAAGGATTAGTTCACATGACTTTAAGCAGCACTGGACAACTGGAGAATCCCATGACGTCATCAACTTATTTGCGAAAGGGTAAAGGCCAAAAATATTTCGCCGCGAATATCTCGAGGGCTGCTCTTTTACCACACTAGCGTTTGCAAAGGAGTATCGGAATTATTCGGAACTGCTACGATACATCATAGATGACATTTACTACATTAAGTAACACTCTAATGTCTTTGACTATAATATGCTAGAAAACAGGACACCTAGGTCACGAAATTTCACAGGAGGCGTCGAGGTAAGCGACAGATCAAAAATCGGGAAATTATGGGATTCTTTATTTTTCAAACTATTCCACAAGGTTATTATCCTTCATTTCGTGAATTTGTTCTAACCCTCTCCATTCTATCCATAAATTGCTCATTTCCTTCCCCGATCTTGACTGCCTAACATTTTTCCCTCAACTTCGGATATAGGGATCTCCCAACCCCTTTCGCAACTTTCCTCCTCTCATTCCATACTCATATCTTCCGTCTAGCTCCTCATCTAGCCAGCCATGTCCAGCACTTCGTTGATAGTTTAACTCTCCGTCCACCACTAACTATGCCTCCTACGTCACACCGCGAATAAGTAAATCTTATTCGGAAATGTATTGAGGCTTCCGTGGTATAAAAATCTCGCTAATTCTTCATCGGTTTCAGCTAGGCTATTTTTGGGCAATATGATCGATTTTTTGTTGGAAATTGTGCTGAAAAACAGTGTCCACATAAATTAAGAGATTATAATATAAGAGAATCCAAAGCATGAAAGAAAATCACGCGAGCGTGGGCCATCTTCGTCATCACTATCATTTTCATCGTTATCCTGACTTGGACGACAGTTGGAGAAGAACTCACCTACTTGGTTTCTGGGAATCTAAATCATGGAGCATCTCAAAATATCCATTTCCTTTTATCCCTTATCAAATATTTTCCCTTCAATTAATTTTAATATTTTCTCACGTCTCAAAATTTCCTCAAACCGATTACTCTGAAAATTTTAAATCTTAAGACGGTGACGTAAATTCGCACTTTGAAATAACTACACGTATTTTTTTGCGCACGATCTTTGAATTTAAATGTCAAAAAACAATATATTTAGTCAAAAAAAAAACAAAATTTCTCACTCAAAATTCACCTCATGATTTCATTCCTGCGTTTATCTTTTTAAAAATGAGTAAGCGACTGAAATAGGGATCAAATGCGGGTACATTGCATATGAATATTATTATTTATACAGAAAATGGTAAAGTAAGAGAATAAAAGTTCGAAACAGACAAGATATGAATTTTGTCACAATTTAAGTTGCTAAGGAGCTATACTAATACATTTTCAATTCATCTAGACTAAATCATGGAGTATCTCAAAATATCCATTTCCCTATAACCCTTATCAAAAATTCTCCCTTCAATTAAGAATTTTAATATTTCCTCACGTCTCAAAATTTCATCAATCCGATTACTCTGAAAATATTAAATCTTAAGGCGATTAGAGGGAGGAATTTATTTTGCCCAATCCGTAAATGTAACTGAGATTCGGATGTCATTGCACAAATTCCCTGCACGTAGAAAATTTGACCGGGCATAAAGTTCTGCGAATTAATGCGATCCATTAGACAACAAGCGAAAGAAAGAATGCAATGAGAAAACTGAAATTCAAGAGTGGAGCGAAGTCAGGCAAAACCGATGAATCGAAATACTCCCTAAGTACTGATCATAACAATATAAAGTCATAGGAATAGTCGAAATAACGTCGGTAAAATATCGCCCCAAACAACTATAAGGAGCCAAATATAAATCCAAATAATAGGGTGGTTTCTTATTACTTTTTTTATTGCCAAAATCGAAAGATTACTACTCCTGGAGTGCGCATTTCACGCTCTTAGATTTTCGAATGACGATATCTATTTTTCGCGATTAAATGAAAAGTGAAAAATTTCAAGAGCGCGAAAACGCGACGGCTAAGTAGGAATGATGGGAAAAGTCTGTGTGAAGTATTTCTGGTTCCAGCTGTCGGCGTGTGAGGTGACCTTGGGACGCGTTGATACGACGCAGGATGCTAGCAGGTAGCAGAGTACCCTGCTAGCACGTTGCACTTGGCTTAAATAAGGATTATTAATACCTTATCAAACGAAGGAAACTTTCCGACCTTAGGCAGCTTTAATAGAAGATTATTAAGAGATGTTTCCCTGAGCTCTGTGCCTCATGCATGCATTGGTAATCTCAGACGATGTAAAACTCCTATCTACTCGTATAGAAACTAGGTCCCTGTGACGTCACGTGGAGTGGAATCGCATGGGCGCCAATGTGGCCTTTTTCAAATGCGGTTAAAATTGACCATTTCCATTCGTCTAAAATGGGATTACTAAAACCAAATAATTTGTATATTATGAATACACTAATGGTGGGTAACTAATCGCAATCAATACCTTTGTTTTCTTTGATGAAGGAAACTACCCTATTCTGCAGTGACCATTCAATTAAGGAGTCCTTTCAAGAATTTTACAGGAGGCCATATCAGGAATCCGCTGACAGTCCGGTGGTTTTCGAAGCGACGAAACATGGACCCACATGCACGTTTACCATGTCCATCCTCCTTTACCGTCATTTGAAAAAATATTATGTGGAGCTCGACATTTATAAAATATTGGTAAACAAAGCCAGTGGGTCATAAATAAAAAATATTTTTTATTCAATCCTTGGTAAAGGAGGATGGACATCCGGTGAAAATTCATTATCCCCCGTGAGCAAAGCGGTCCTAAAGCAGTCAGCAGCCTGGATTCATTCGTTGTTTGGCAATTTTCTATCGGAAATATTGGTCCAAGAAGTTTACGTGTGGTCCAACCCTTATTTGAACTATAAACTGAAAGAAAAAATCACACTATTCCTGTATATCGGTGAAAAATCAAACAATAAGTGCCTAATCTAATAATACCATGTTTGGCATAATGGGATAGTCCACAGAGACCGGAAATCTTAAAACCTACAAGATAAGAATTGGTTCGATGGACGGAAAAATAAGTTTTGACGACAAAAAAACTTCCTCATTCAGATGTTCTCTCGTAAAGTTAAAATTTGTAAAAACACGAATGTTGCCCCGCCCACTTTTCAGGAGTTGTTGACGTCATTAATTTCAATTCATTAATTCGCTCGGGAACGATCGCTCACTGAGGGAAGGAATAGATCACAGGAGTGTAAACAGCAGTTAAACTACAGATGACGATAATCAGTGAACCCCTTGGTATGATCTCGTGATGTCATCAACTTCGCAAGTGGCAACTGCGAAAGGGCCCAATTTTTTCCACGTGAATGGCTTGAGAAGAAGACGACGCATCGAAAATCGAAAAAATACGGGTCTCTTCATTTTTTTATACCCAATCACAATCGACATTTACAAAATATTGGCAAAATTGATTGTTTGAGGCGTAACTTGGTGAAAGCGATTCATTATTAAACTTAAAATTTAATTTTAATAAAATATTGGTAAACTAGCACATTGATAAAATAAAAATTAGGTCATAAATTAATAAAAAACTTAAACAAACTTAATAGTAGTTTTTTCAACGTACTGCCGTGAGAAAGAATACTCCTGAGCCGGGAATCGAACCACTGATCTTTCTGAAAATTTACGAAACCTGTATACTGTAAAGGTGTGCGCATATGCCCGGAAAGCGGTCCGAGGTTCGATTTCCGGCCCTGGGGTATTTCTTCTCAAGGCAGTTAATGTATATTTCCCCGACGTTCACGCGAGAGGCTCGAAATATTACAGGGGGAGGGGGTCGCAGTTTGTCGAACCAAAGCCACCTTCTCCGAATCATTCGCATCCGCAGAGCGGCGTTGGGGGGGAGGGGCGGGGGGGGGGGAGGCAAAAGCCGTGGGATGTGTCTATCGACCCCTCCTCTCCTCACGCGGCGCAGGGGGAGAGAGACCGAGGGGGAAGCAAGCATCCATTCCAGCACTCGCCATTCGCACGTGGCCCGCCGAAGCAGTTAGTTATCGCGCGGAGCGGAAGAGGGCATCTTTACGGGGACGCAAATGATTAAGTAAGGGTTAACCAATCATCGCTGGGAATTTAATAAACACTTCTTCGGAATATTTTTCGATTTTAGCAAAGCTTATGATAGTTTTAACCGAGGAAAAGTGTGGGAAAAAAACCGAAAACTTTGATATTCCTAGGAAATTAATTGAGTTAGCAAGACTCAGTGCCAAAAATAGCAAATGTAGGGTAAAAGCTAAAAATGAAGACTCCACACTCTTCTTTGAAGTAAAGACTGGTGTGAGACAAGGAGATGGCCCGTCACCAATGCATTTTAATTTTTGGCATTGTAAAGGGCACTAAAATAAATCAGGAAAACGGACTGAGGAATACGAAAAGAGAAAGAGATATCATGTTCGCCTTTGCGGGTGACTTAGTATTGCTAGTGGGAATTAAGGAAGACTTTAGAAGCATAACAGAAATTCTGATATAAGAAACCCAAGAAGTTGGACTGAAAATCAATGACGATAAGACCAAATTTATGTCCTTCGGTCGAAACGTTGATAACTCCAGAAACATTTCAATTGAGAATCGCAATTTTGAAAGAGTAAATGAATTTAAATACCTTGGTGCCATTATTAACTCAAGCAATGGTGAATCACATGAGACACAAAACAGAATAAATTCAGCCAATAGGAGTATGTACGCCTTAAACAAACTGCTAACATCTAAAATGTTATCCATGAGAAACAAACTTAGGATTTATATGACTATAATAATACCTATCCTTCTATATGGAGCTGAATCATCGATCATGGACAAAAGAAAGGAAAATAAAATAATTGTCTTTAAAAATTAAGTGTTGAGGAAAGTTTTTCGACCAACAAGAGAGAATGGAACTTATGTTAGAGAATAAAACACAACAGGTAAAATAAGGACCTTATCAACTCACCAAACGTAGTTTCTGAAGCTAAGAGCCGCAGATTGCGATGGGCAGGGCACATAATGAGAAGAGAGCGAGAGGCCGTAGTAAAACAAGTCTGGACAGAAAACCCTGATTGGAGACGACCTCCAGGAAGACCGGGAAAAAGATGGAAGGACGAGGTGCTGATTGGTACGAGGAGAATGGGAGTCAGCGAGGAGGATGCAGAAGAGCTGGAGACAGACAGTTAGCGAGGCTAAACACCATCAAGGGAATAAATGGCCATGGGAACACCATATCCTACGCATTTGGCAACCCACGCAACAACGTCGTTTTTATTTATATTTCATAGAACGAGAACCACATACAGAAATGTTGCCATTTTATAGTGGCCAGGTAACAATACATAAATTAGAGGACAGGCAAGCAATATAACTAGCAGAAAAAAGAATTAAATTTACATAAAAAGACAACTAGAATCGGCTGGAACAAGCTGGTTAGGTGACGAATATGATAGGGGATGGCTTATGAAGGATTTCAATGGAAGTGGAAAGGGGTCAGTGCGTGGAGGGAGTGAGTTGGACAGAGAAGCAATGCCGTAGAGAAACGAACGTTTAGCGAGCGGAACTCTGGGAATGGGATTGAGTGGATGAGAACGGGTGGGGCGGGGTGGAACTTTAAAATTGGTAAAAGATAGCGATTTAGGAGGGTCGATGGTGGATTATCTCACCCACTGCCAGTGGTTCTACCCGAAAGTTGGCTTAGAGTTGGCGAGGACTGAGCTCACCCGACACTGAGCCACATTCGGTTTCTCCTCTGCCATGTGCCAAGGTTGATGACAAACACTTCATGTCAAACCAGAATACGTGAAAGGAATAAGTCGGAAGTGCAACAGAAAACCCAAGAGAAGCGAAAAAAAAGATGGAAAAAAATAAATAATAAATGATCGAAATAGGAAATGCTTCATTCTCTTTCCATAAATCTATTATAGATTATGAAAACTGAAATCCAAGTGAGTGGAGGAAATCAAAAATTGTCGAGACCATCGTTAAATACATCGAGGACATATATTTTGTTAAAAGAAGAGATCTACGAATATAAGTATGCGCCAAAGCATGTACTAATGATTTGACAACAACTGTGCAAATCTTCAGCTTCCGTAGTAAAAATAAAATTCCTCCTCCTCTGATATTCAATCCTAAGATTGGTTGAAAGCAGATTGATTGATTTGCATTCTCCATTCTTCTAGCCTTTCCGCCTTTCTCTTCATTTCCTCGTAGCTTTTACATACGCTACCCTTCATTATTTCTATTTGTTCTATTTGCCGGCGCCGTGGTCTCCCTCGAGGCCTTCTCCCATCAACAAGTCCCCCTAGGGGTGTCAGTAGGATCACCCCATGCCTCATTTTAAGCCCAATAGGTTGAACCACATTACTTACGACCGATATGATTCTTTTCTCTTCCATTTGATTCAATAATTCTTCATTTGAGACTCTGCCTGTCCACTTAATTTTTAGCATTCGTCAAAAAACACCATAGTTTGAATGAGTTCTGTCTCTTTTTATTACCATGACGGAGAGTCATAATTCACAGCAATATCATGCCACACTCCACACGTAGGCCCTGAGAATTATTTTCCTAATTTCAGGGCTGCTACTTCTGGGTGTTTGACTCTTTGACTCTTTTTGTAAGCATTATGAAACGTAAATACCTTTACAATTCCACATAAATTTAAAAGATTTAAAATTAAATAATAAATAAAAAATTCATAAAATTATTATTTTTCTTTGTATTTCATTATGGTAAGTCAATTCCTTGAAGTCATTTTAACATCCATAAAATTCCGTAACAGCCCTGAAGTAAGAAAAATAATTCTCAAACCATACGTATGGAGTGTGGCATTATATGGCTGTGAAAAATGGACTCTGGGTCAAGGGGGTAAGAAGAGATTGAGTTCATGAGAACTATGGTGGTATAGACGAATGCTTAAAATGTTGTGAAGGTAAAAGAAGTACACGAACATAATTTATGAGGTTTTGGCCAGCTTTTTTCGATTGCAGCCTACTGTTCGCCGAGGCAACTCAGCTTCCTCCATCTCCTCATTAGTATCCATATTTCAGCCACTCCTCCTCATCCGATGCTCAAAACCTTTCCGTTGAGGGGTTTCGTAGATAATGGCCGTGCCCTTATAGAGCATGCCTTTGAGTCAATGTTGCCTTTTGGGTTTCCCAATAGACTCAACTTAGCATAAAGTTAAAGATATCCCGTACAAAAAAGTGAATGTTAAGCGCAAAGGGCAACTGCCACTTAAGATCTTTTCGCCTATTGATGCAGGATTGCTGATAGCATGCCTAACGACTTTTTTTTAGCCTTAGCACATTATCGTTTATTCGGTGGCACAGCAATGAAGTAGGAAGCAGATTTATAAACGAAGATGGTACGTGAAGCGAAAGGGATTAAATGATGGTAAGCGGATGTATTATCTGAAAAATTGGCAATTCATCTACATACTACCCCGCAAGCCGCCTAAAAGGTGTGTGGCAGGGGGTGTTAGGACACCAGCCGTCTACACATAAAAGGATATACTCTGACGAAATTACGACTGGCATTTATTAAAATCCTTTATTATTATTATTATTATATAGTACAAGTTACAAGTTGGCTATTTGCCAGGTGGTAACAGGTTATACAAAATAAAAAGAAAAACAAAAATATAGCAAATGAGAAATACATTACCAAAATGAAACTAGAAAGTGGATATTTAAAATTCAGTGATATTAATTTTCCAATATTAATCCTCTACACCTCTTCTTGAAAATCCTTACGTTGTTAGGGTAGGGCTTAAACAGTTCTGCAGGGAGTCTATTCCATTCCGTAATCGTCCTGTTAAGGTACGAGAATTTCGGTTCGGGGGAAAAACGAATTCGCATATCGATCCGTTAGGCAAAACATCTCTCTTAATTTATCGCTTCTGTCGGACCTGGAAATATAGTGTGGCTCTAATATTATGTTCTCCGTGTCGCTCTTGAAGATATCCATTCTCAATTGTTCAAGCAATCTAAGCCTAGCTCGCAGGCTCCGAGTCTCCAGCGGCTCCCAGCCTAATTCGCTTAACATCTGGGCAACGATGTCTGTACGCCCGTAGCGGTTTTTGACGAAACGCGCAGCCTTACTTTGTACTTTATTTAGTTTAGGGATTAAAACTTACTGTACCGGATCCCATATGCTTGATGTATATTCAAGGTGTGGGCGAATGAGTGCGAAATAGCACCTTTATTTTTCTTTCTCATACGAAAATCTTCCCAAAATACGCTTTATGAATCCTAATTTCTTCAGGGTTCTGCCACAAATATTCCTTATATGTGTTCCCCAAGATAGGTTCTTCAAGGTTATCGTAACTCCCACGTACTTCACTTCGCCTGTTTCCTTTATGTTAATACCATCCACAGCATGCGCTGGTTTTGAGTAAAAAGTGAAAATCACGGAAAATCTTCAGCTACTTATTATAATTCACCACGAAGTTATTACACCATTGCGTACGTTTTTATTATTCAAATTATATCTTATCTATCAAAGTCTGGGAATCTTATCTGCTATTATCTCCTTGTTCTAAATTGAGATACTCAGTCACCGAGAAACTCAGAAATCTATCCGATGAACATATTAATAATTATAAATCAAAATTAATTCATATTATAAGAAATTTATTGAAGTACATATCGCAACGATATATCGTCTAATTTTCGGAAATCTTAGGGAGTTAAAAGAAAATAGAGCTTTTTTGGGGCCATAGTCTGTGCAAATTCGAAAGTCTTCAACAAAAATGTAACAAGAGGAATGCAAGAGGAAGGACAAGAGGTATTAATAGTTATAGCAATACGCTAAATTGGTCAAACTTCAGATATTAGAGGAAAATTCCATTCGTTGAGCATTTTTTTTATGATTTACCCTACTGTATTGTATAGTCCACCATGCATATAATATCCCACTGCATGATAAGACCAAAAACTATATATCTTCCTATTTCGACACGACCGGTTTCAAAATTCTAATAAATTTAAGGTATCCAGTGAGAGGAATTTTTGAAAGGCAATTACCGCTAGAAATATTAATATTTCCAAAACCAATTTTTCCACTGAATTGCCATTTATTAACGATAACACTATTAGCCTAGGCTTTGGCGGGTTAACTTTAGCTTGGAGGGTTAGCGGCTTAATACATCAAACTTACTCCATAATTCTCCACTTGGGGAGCTATTTCGTATATGCACTAGGAAGAGGGCAATGGGGGTAATGTAGGGGTGATTAGGGTGACTGAAAGAGTGTAAATAGGTGAGAATGAAGAACGTGTTAAAGACTAGGTCGGAGAAATTCTATTCATGAGGTGGGATAGTCATTTGGTAAAGTGAGGTCGTATTAAACGGTGCAATTTCTTATAAAAAAATTAATATTGCAGATTAAGATGATAATAAAATCTCGAGTTTTATTTGAAAAAACCATATTTTAATTACTTCGTGTACACGTAAAATTTCTCCTTTTAAATCAGCTATGTAGTTGAAATTGAAACTTGTCATCCACGATCTATGAAGGATATCATCACATCTGAAAAGTTTATGCCTCCTTCACATTACGATTATCCGAGCGATCGTCCTAACGATAGTTGGCCTAACTAGCCGTGTGGATTCATGTCCTGACAATAGTTGACGTAGTTCCGAACGTTGCCACTTTACGATGGTAACGCGCTGGGAGACCGGAAACGGAAGCGACAAGAGAAAGACGAGAAGTTCGAGAAGCTCTATTTTTTTCATGGATTTGTCCTATGAAGGAAGACTATGGGTGGAAGAATATGGGCGGAATAAAAATTATTCGGTAATTACACGTTGAACACAGTAATATCTTGTCCATGCATACCTCAACAGCTTTGCTAACCGTCAATTTCCCGTTCACTTTAGATGTCAGCACTAGAGGGCAGCACAGGTTTTAACAATCGTCGTGTGAATGCACGATAGTTCCGACAATCGCTGGAACAATTGTAATGTGAATGAGGCATTAGTCATGATCATTTTAGTTCTTAAAATATTCCTTTCATTCTCAGGGCATGAAATCAATGTAAATATCTGGCAGTTTTTCACGAACGGGTGACTCACGAATGGGTAGCTGAAACTCAATATACAATGCATTATTATCCATTGTATATTGAGTTAAAGCTTCCCATTCGTATAGTATACAAATCTCCAGTCACATTATAGGTCATAATTAGAAGCTATTAATCTGACATTCGCCTCCCTGCCTCTTTCTCGCCATCACCCTATCCTTCATGTCATTTCAAGCGAGAAACAGATTCTCATGCATCAACGAGTGGCTCCATAATTTTTTCTCTCCGTTTGACTCATCAGTGCGTGTCACCTGTACCTATGAATGTATCCTCTTTTTTATAACAATTATGTTCCCTTTTTATCAACCACATGTTTACGTCACCTCATTTGTAGACCGAGCCGACTTTCCTGGCTCATTAAGTCGTGGGTTCTTTATTTTGACTCCAGAATCAATTTCTGTGGTTTGATGGCATGCCTTGACAAGAGAATTTCAGGTATCTTTCTTTAACTTCATAAGAAAGTGATATCATTATGAATGATTGGACCTCAAAGCGTAATTTAAACGACTTTAAGCATACCCAGGAACTGTTATTCATTCACATTTTTCAAATTCTATTGTCCAAATCACCATTCAGGAACGGGCATTACGAACAGGTACTCTAAGGAATTAACTTCTGAATACGTACAGTCTTTTCGAACACCATCAATCCATAGAAAATATAGACTTGTTTTCGAACGTTTTTCGATGGCTGTGATAGCTTCCAGATAATTCAAGCCGAAAGGACGAAGTAAGCTCCACCTCGAAATGGACTTTATAGAGAACTTTATTTGAGCGTTTTGAAAACAAACAGTAATAAAACTCTTTCGACCATCCATTCTATTTCCCGAGAGTTTCAGAAAGCAGTATAAAGCTATGTTTTGCTCAAAATGAAACATCTAATTGGAAGAACTGCGCAACGCATGCTTTCACAAAGAAAATGGATGAAAGTGAAGAACATTTGTTAGTATTCGCACAGCTTTCCACAAATATTTCTCTTATGAGTCTCCATCTGCGAAAGAGGCTCGCAAGAGCAAATATTTAGTTGAATTAGTCGTAAAGAGAGCAAATCGTTTCGACCAGCGGACACAAAAACTTCCTCTTTTCAAACATAACATAAGATACAGTGATTCAGCCGCCTGTTTCTCCACAAGTACGGGAGAAAAGCAATAGGGTAGTTTCTTCATCAAAGAAAACGAAAGGCATTGATTGCTATTCGTTACCCTCCATTAGGGTTTTCATAATATACAAATTATTTGGTTATAGAAATACCAGTTTAGACGAATGGCAAGGGTCAATTTTAACCTCATTTGAAAAAGGCCAGATTGGCGCCCATGCGATGGCACTCCACGTGACGTCACAGGGACCTAGTTTCTACACGAGAGGATAGGAGTTTTACATCGTCTGAGATTACCAATGCATGCATGAGTCACAGAGCTCAGGGAAACATCTCTTAATAATCACTTATTAAAATTGTCTAAGGTCGGAAAGTTTCCTTCGTTTGATAGGGGAATAATAATCCATACTTAAGCCAAGCGCTACCTGCTAGCAAGATACTCAGCTACCTGCTAGCAGCCTGCGTCGTATCAGCGCACAAGCCTCGCCTCAAGGTCACCTCACAGGGCGGCAGCGGGAACCAGAAATACGTCACACGGACTTTTTCCCATCATTCCTACTTAGCCTTCGCGTATTCGCGCGCTTGAAATTTTTCACTTTTAGTTTAGTCGCGAAAAATAGATATCGCCATTCGAAAATCTAAGAGCGTGAAATGCGTACTCCAGGAGGAATAATCTTTCGATTTAGCACCCTATAGCGTCGGCAGTATCATTTTCGTAGGCATCTCTCTGAGCCCTTCAGAATATGCATTTATGCCTCAAATGGAGGAAGTGGGAAAATTCCACGGAGGAAAAATCATTTGCTTTGACTGGCAATCGAACCCTCATCTCCAGAGATCCAGGTTTGTCTTCTCGGGTATTTCCGCACTTGAAGTGCATTTAAGGGTTACCCCATAATAGTACTTTCTGGCTAGCTGCCGGTTATTCCTTCAACAGTCAACCTTAGGAGGTTTACTCCCCAAATTTTGTTATAATTTGCTCCCAGTCCATACTCTTCTTCCCTTAGCCCTCACTTTCTAACGTTCTCTTTGAAATCCATTCCTCAATCATTTCTAGGTTTCCTCATAATCAATACCTGAAGTTTCTCATGTCTTCAAGCGCGCTTTATTAGTATGATATTAACTTTCCTTTGAGAATCTATGAGAATTCTTAGCACTCCCTGATCAAATCTTGAGAGAGTTTCTTTTCTGAATGACTTTTCTCTTGCATTTTAAAATGTAGCCTGTAGCCCTTTCGCGCCTAACGTCGGGTGGAGCATTTTCATGTGCAGACGACCTAGCTTCGGTTGTGGCTGGCTTGGATTTTTCAACGCAAACGATAAGACGTCGACTATGGTAGTCGCGGGGGAAGGGAAGTAACCGCTGAGGCAGCAATGATCGGTGGTATTCAGGCAATCAGGTTGCTCGCGATTCGGATAGATATATTTAAAAGTAGAAAAAATTATAAACTGTGAGATTCCCAAGAAAATATCAATTATGACGGTAGGGTTTCCCTCACTTATGCGCCTGGATAATTGTGACTCGGGCTAATTCTGAAATGCTTGATGACCCGGTACACTTGATTTGACTTGGGTTTTATTTTACCTGGCACCGGATTAGACCACAATCCGGTCCACTCTTCCCCCGGGCCAGGGCTTTTACAGGCGATGGTACTTTAAAAGCAATGTATTGGCCATGGGTATTGGCACTCATGCCAGTCCATTTAGCGGTAGGACAGACAGGTAGACAGCGCTGTTGTGAGAACACTTACTCTTCCTTTCGTTCGCATTGTTTTTAATAGCATTGGGCAAGCTGAAATGATTTCAAAGGAGGAAAAACCGAAGATAAAACTAGAGACTTCGTCCTTTAAGGTTGGAGTTTTTACTGGCAATACTCCCCATATTAAATGATTGATTATTTAGGTATGGTATTTGATATGGCAGTATGTCTTCTATTGACTCAAGAATAGTTTTGCGGTAAAAGCAAGAAGGAAGCATCTACATGCACAATGAATTGCACATATTACCCTCAAGCAAGCTGCCTCAATAGGCGTGTGGCGGGGGTATTAGGACACCAGCTATTTGCAAATAAAAATAAAGTCCTCTATCGAAGGTCTATTTACTGTTCGGGGGAAAAGAGTTCCGATACCTATCCGTTCGGAAAAATACCTCTCTTAATATACCGTTTCTCTCGGACCTGAAAATATTGCGGGGTTCTTATATGATGTTCTGTGTGTCGCTCTTAAATACATCTATTCTCAATCGCTCAAGCAATCTAAGCCTAGTGCCGTCGAGTCTCCACAGGCTGTGGGTATAATTCGTTTAACATCTGTATAGCGCTTTCTGAACGCCCGTTACAGTTTTTGACGAATCGTGAAGCATTCGTGGAAGGTTTCTCGGGATTTCCACCGGGTTAGGTTCTCCATCACGGCCGACGTTTCGATGAACGAGTCGTCTATCGTCTTCAGGGCATCTCTCATGTCCTGTTATGATGATGCCATTCTCATGCCTGATTCGTAAAAAACTCGTTCATCGAAACGTCGGCTGTGATGGAGAGCCTGACCCGGTGGAAATCCCGAGTAACCTTCCACGATACAATTCGCCGGGAAAGCCTGCGGTCATTCTTCACATACCTCCGCGCAGCTTTCCTTTGTATTTTAAGAATGAAGTTTTCCACTGGAAATCTCGAACATTTAGGGACACTTATCACCAAATGTCACATTTTCCTGGACTGCTCTTGTCATTAAGAGAGGGCTATCTCTGTATTTTTTTAAAATCCTTTTGCCTACATTATCATCCACTCAATTCTCATCGCGCTGCCTCGCGTCAAGTCTCTCCCAAGAAGAAGGACCTTCTCAAACGTTTCTTCTTCCTCGCTGTGTGTGGGAGGAGGGCGTTTTCTAGCCGCGGAGCATCACGGGAAGGATAATGTGGGTGAGGGGCGGTGAAAGCCTCGTACCTGGCCGGTCGGTCGGCAGACGCTCTGGCGCTGCTCGCATTCCCGTTCGCTCTCTTGGCCGACTTCTCGCAGACAAACGAGGTGTGTGTTGCGGACGGAGGCGTGCTGATTTCCGCGCGAGAGATTAATGAGGTACATTTTATCACATCTCTCATTCTTTATCCATTTCAACACCCTCCTCTCTTCTTTCTTTCATAGTTTCGTTTTCACTTAATGCTTGTCGGAGTACCTACTTCCTTTTAGAACCGTGATACATACCTACGTCGTACCGTTCTAATCAGTGGCGTAGCAAGAAGAAGGAACAGGGGTCACGTGCCCCCCTAAACAATAAAATGAATTTTTTACCCTAGATTACCCTAACTTAATCAATTTATTTTATAACCTAGTATGTTTTATCAAAACAGCTTCCCGACGCACAGTGGGCGGAAATAAGAAAAAGCCGGACAAAATTACAAAATGGCTTTTTTTGAGTTATAAACTTGAAACTTCGCAGGTATACTCAGAAATGATTGAAATTTATGGATATGTACTTCATTTGACATAGATCCTACCCGTTACTGAGATACAGAGGCTCAAACGTGAGCAAATTTCCATAAAAACGCCCGTCTTCAATTTTCTCTGAAAATCTTCCAAAGTAAGTGGATGGTGAAGTTATGGGTGGATTCTTGCGAAATAAAAAACCACATAATCTGTTGGCATGGTGTTTTTTCTTTAATTTTCCGTAATCTTAAAGAATACCGTCCAGAAATTCTTACCGTGCAGTAACAAAATGGCGGATACTGTTTTTCGACAAAGTTTTACATTTAGGTAGAGTTTCAAATAGGTTTTCGGCAAGGTCGCGCGGAGTAACTTATATGAGAGCATTTGTTGAAGATTTCTTAAGGTTTTCATGCAGTTTTCTTTGTAATAAGTTTGCGTCGCCGGAAATGACATTGATTTTTCGACCGCGCGGCAGGGTTCGTCTCCGCGCGTCGGGAGTTGGATTAGCCGCGACGCGGTAAGGTTATTGAAGCTGTATGGGTTTTAACGCTCACCATTCACCGTTTTTATGTTTTTCTTCAAGACACCGATTCTCAAATGGTCTATGGTGAAGACAGTGGAGGTTTTTCACGCGATGTAATTGCACGTGTCATCGAAGTTGATTCCGTTTTCTTTGGATACGATCGAAGACCATACTTCTATTAAAAGCGTTCAAACCTCGAAAAAGTGAGTTGTTTTCCTGGGACTCATACAAAAAGACCTACCAGAAAGATACCAGCTGAGACCATTATACCTTCTTCACTCTCCGATCCCTGACCCTCAGGATTCTACTTCGAAAACGGTCGTTTTATGACACCGCGGAGTGGAGCCTTTGAATGTCTTAACTTATTTCCACGGGAACTTCTAGCTTTTTTAAAATGTGTATCATACCCTCAGTTCTACTTTGACTTATAGATTACCATGTCTTTTACACATTTACCATACGTTCTTCCCCGTGTACTCATTAGGACATTGGATAACCATAGGTTCGACAAATTTATTATTTCTAAATTTTAAATAGGCTCCATCCGCCACTCAATAGATAATGCGAATGAAGTAATGAAATAATATTGGAATTGGGAAAACAATTATTCACTCGGAAAAAAAATATTTGCTGCATTATTTATCGCGGAGGCTGAATTTAAGACAAGACCCTGATGCTCTGAAATTTCTCAATGACTTCCTGACATACAAAAGTTGGCTCGCTGAATCTATAACATTTCCAGAATTTGTTATGCATCACTTACCCGATACTTCAACGACAGCCGGTTGGTATTGTATTTTTCTAAAAATATATTCCTCTCAAATTGATTGAATTAAATAAAATTCCCACTGTAACTTCATGTTACAAAATTCATATTATATATGCTATGCATTCCCGGGCGGCCAAAAAAATGTCGCACCTCATGTATTATATCACGCAGAAGAAAATTCAAACTTTAAAAACTACTGCTGGGCTTCCTCTCGCGGCATCTGTGAGTTTGAGAGAGAGGGGAGACACTGCAGCAGCTCACCTAATTGCAGAAATAACAACTAGGACCCCTACTCGGGCCATGAGAGTTTTTTCAAAGTGGAGGACGAGTGAAAAGGTCCACACTGAGATGACAGTGGAAGAGGCACTGTCATTGATGATTGCGTCTGAGTTGACCAAGAGTCAATATCGGTCTTTCCGTTGGACAGCTCTGAGCCATGGACACGATTTGTATCCCGGATACGACAGAATAGCGCTAACAAAAAAAGGACTTTTATAACGAAAGAATTAAAATAACCGAGACCATGTGCGAAGTAAACCTTCAAGCACCACTGACCCACACCATATCGAGAACAATAGCCTGCTTAGCCACCACTTCCACCTCTCAAGAATTAAAATGT
The DNA here is from genome assembly GCF_921293095.1 of Ischnura elegans. Lineage (NCBI taxonomy): Eukaryota > Metazoa > Arthropoda > Insecta > Odonata > Coenagrionidae > Ischnura > Ischnura elegans. Next base: position 107,493,020 of record NC_060253.1, on the reverse strand, counting down.
GTGTTGAACTACACATTAATCTCTAAGTACGGTTTTGATGGAAGTTTGGGCCACTCTCAATATAAACAAATGTGGCAACAAGTGGATGCTGTAGACGAATTCCTATTCATGAGTTCCCTTGTATCTCTTAGTTTGATTAACGACGCTACAGGTAACGACTCAAGTCTTATTTCCACTTTCTCTTGGTTAATTACATTTATCTCTAAACTTTTGATAAAAAATTTAACTTCCACCAGAGGCACTTCTCACACCTGGGCTCTACAATTTAGGTGACACTATCTGGGAAAATCCACGGCCGACGTCGACACGATTTTGTCATCCCATCCGCTTTAGGTGAAAAAAAGAGACGAAAGAAGTTACAAAATCAGAGACATTACCTATATTGAAAGGCAAGTGGATGGCGTTAATGATCAGGAATTTACACGATCAAGTTCTGTTTACTTCTGACAATGATCAACGGAAAAGTAATGCTTATATTGCTCACCTTATTTTCCTAATTTTTTCTTAATCTTAAAACCCATATAATTTATCATCCTACAGGAAAGTATAGTCATTTCGAAATTAAGAAAAGCGATAGTTTTTAGTTTGCAACACACTGACGGACAGCTGAATCATGAGGTTCTAAATCTGCGGAGCAAGAGCGTCGGGTATGAATAACTTAGGAGATGTAAAATATCGTACACCTGATATAGATAAATATTTTGTTGGTTTGTGTACGCTGCACTGCCACATACGATTTTCTGAATGCATATTGTATTTAACTAATAACTTCAGGCTTTACTTTGTGAAACCTCTCCACATTGGAAGTAAGGAAATAAAACTTTGTAAGGTTCACTGTTATTTAATTATGGGCACGACCCGGGTTTCGTAACTTGGTTACATCGTCAGGTCATCGTCAAACTGACGATGTAACCAAGTTACGAAACCCGGGTCGTGCCCATAATTAAATAACAGTGAACCTTACAAAGTTTTATTTCCTTACTTCCAACATATTGCATATGTCGTATCGATTGGAATTTTGTAACATGAAGTTACAGTGGGAATTTTATTTAATTCAATCAATTTGAGAGGAATATATTTTTAGAAAAATACAATACCAACCGGCTGTCGTTGAAGTATCGGGTAAGTGATGCATAACAAATTCTGGAAATGTTATAGATTCAGCGAGCCAACTTTTGTATGTCAGGAAGTCATTGAGAAATTTCAGAGCATCAGGGTCTTGTCTTAAATTCAGCCTCCGCGATAAATAATGCAGCAAATATTTTTTTTCCGAGTGAATAATTGTTTTCCCAATTCCAATATTATTTCATTACTTCATTCGCATTATCTATTGAGTGGCGGATGGAGCCTATTTAAAATTTAGAAATAATAAATTTGTCGAACCTATGGTTATCCAATGTCCTAATGAGTACACGGGGAAGAACGTATGGTAAATGTGTAAAAGACATGGTAATCTATAAGTCAAAGTAGAACTGAGGGTATGATACACATTTTAAAAAAGCTAGAAGTTCCCGTGGAAATAAGTTAAGACATTCAAAGGCTCCACTCCGCGGTGTCATAAAACGACCGTTTTCGAAGTAGAATCCTGAGGGTCAGGGATCGGAGAGTGAAGAAGGTATAATGGTCTCAGCTGGTATCTTTCTGGTAGGTCTTTTTGTATGAGTCCCAGGAAAACAACTCACTTTTTCGAGGTTTGAACGCTTTTAATAGAAGTATGGTCTTCGATCGTATCCAAAGAAAACGGAATCAACTTCGATGACACGTGCAATTACATCGCGTGAAAAACCTCCACTGTCTTCACCATAGACCATTTGAGAATCGGTGTCTTGAAGAAAAACATAAAAACGGTGAATGGTGAGCGTTAAAACCCATACAGCTTCAATAACCTTACCGCGTCGCGGCTAATCCAACTCCCGACGCGCGGAGACGAACCCTGCCGCGCGGTCGAAAAATCAATGTCATTTCCGGCGACGCAAACTTATTACAAAGAAAACTGCATGAAAACCTTAAGAAATCTTCAACAAATGCTCTCATATAAGTTACTCCGCGCGACCTTGCCGAAAACCTATTTGAAACTCTACCTAAATGTAAAACTTTGTCGAAAAACAGTATCCGCCATTTTGTTACTGCACGGTAAGAATTTCTGGACGGTATTCTTTAAGATTACGGAAAATTAAAGAAAAAACACCATGCCAACAGATTATGTGGTTTTTTATTTCGCAAGAATCCACCCATAACTTCACCATCCACTTACTTTGGAAGATTTTCAGAGAAAATTGAAGACGGGCGTTTTTATGGAAATTTGCTCACGTTTGAGCCTCTGTATCTCAGTAACGGGTAGGATCTATGTCAAATGAAGTACATATCCATAAATTTCAATCATTTCTGAGTATACCTGCGAAGTTTCAAGTTTATAACTCAAAAAAAGCCATTTTGTAATTTTGTCCGGCTTTTTCTTATTTCCGCCCACTGTGCGACGACCCATTAATTGTGCAATTTTAAGTGTTAACTAGAATAAAATGTGATAGACCGGATAACACATGCCCGCCAAAAGACCTATTAAGAAAAATCGGGAGTTCTTCGGAGATATAGGAATTCAGAATACCGTTATTTGGCGACCACTTGTCCAATGATTGTGTACGTTGTTAGGGTAGTTCGATCGTAGAAATCCTTTGCTTGAATTGATAAGACTGTCTGTCCTGATCAAAATTCTCTCCAAGAATCAGCTAGGGTGGTTTCCTATTATTTTTTTATTGCCTAAATCGAAAGATTATTCCTCCTGGAGTACGCATTTCACGCTCTTAGATTTTCGAAAGACGATATCTATTTTTCGCGACTAAACTAAAAGTGAAAATTTTCAAGCGCGCGAATACGCGACGGCTAAGTAGGAATGATGATAAAAAGTCCGTGTGACGTATTTTTGGTTCCCGCTGCCGCCCTGTGAGGTGACCTTGAGGCGAGGCTTGAGCGCTGATACGACGCAGGCTGCTAGCAGGTAGCTGAGTATCCTGCTAGCAGGTAGCGCTTGGCTTAAATATGGATTATTACTACCTTATCAAACGAAGGAAACTTTCCGACCTTAGACAATTTTAATAAGTGATTATTAAGAGATGTTTCCCTGAGCTCTGTGACTCATGCATGCATGCATGCCTTTGTATTTCATATTAAAAGTGTAAGTCCTCAGTTGGGATGATTAAAAAAATATTCTTCGTCGACGTATTGCTGTTTTGTTGCTACATAAAAAATTGAATGTAATTTTCATGTTATAAATGTTGACTCAAAGAGGTCTCTTTCGGTAGTTCCTAGAGACATCTTGCTTATGTTTTTTTTTTCAATTTCTATCATAATATTTATTCCACTCACTATATGTTTAGAAGGATTCAAATAGCAATAATTATTTACCCATGCAACAAAATCTAAGGTAATTGTACCTTTTAAAATTGTACAGATTTGGTTAAATAACGGTTGAGATGCAGGTGGTGTACCCTCATATGATTCTTTCTATGTAGACCTGAAGAAGGAATTCATTTAAGTCCGAAACGTTGGCAAAGAATTTTTGACGTTGACCTTTTTGATGCACCAAACTGGCGAACAGCACTCTATACTTTTAATGGATATAAAAACCAAACGTCGAGACGGAAGCTACTACAATTAAAATGGA